>NC_057870.1:22080119-22382173 GCF_019740435.1 Gambusia affinis
CTTGCAATGCTGGCTGTAGTTAACCTGATGACTGAGCTAACACTTAGCAAATGTTACTGATTTTCAGACTTGGAACTGGTGAACCTTTGAGTGGGATTAGCTGTTATTCCCAAACCCAAAGTCCAGCTTCAGGGGTAAATAATCATCACCACCTCTCAGGGAATATTTCTTAGTTTAAATCATATCTGGGCCATGTAGCCTTGATGTCTCTGGTTTATAAAAATCAAGGCTTAATTTGGCAAATATTTAGTCTAAAACCTTTTTTCCAGCATCTACAGTTGGTTTCAGATTTAGTTTAATAGAGGTCTAAATATAGAGCTGTTTTTGACAGATGTTAACATGCATAAAAACAACTAGTCAGATGTCGTCAAACTCGGCACTTTTCAATTACTACCCAGCTGCTTTTAATTAAACTAATACCAGTTAAGAACCACATGTGGTCTCCTGTGCAAATAATGTATTAGTCTTGGACACTTGGTGCATATTGCTCATGGTTTTATTAAATAACTTTTTCTTAGCAAATTAAATTTCCATATGCTTAGATATTCTGTCAGTGTCCTGCACCACTGTGACAGATGAGCTAAGTCTAAAAGCTCTGGTTAGAAATAACTTTTTTCTAACACAACTGACATGGCACATGTCAATTTATTAAGCAACATGATAAACAATAGTACATAAAAAAGTAAAATAAAACATTTACTTATTTAATAAACACTGATCACGCACAACAAAAAGCAGATCTCACAAAATAGATTTTACTTCATGTTATCCACCTTTTTTGACAACTAATGTACTTTTAAAGAACAATCCAGTGGTTTAAAGAATAGTAACCAAAAGGAACATCACCAAGCATTTTTGTTCTGTTTTGTGGAAAAGCTGAAAGAGAAGAGCAGCAGTATCTGAGTGGCTTTTCAGGATCAAATTGTAAGCTTTTATGAAAGGTACTCTGATGCTGAGGGCATGTATGTTCTTAGAAACTAACAAAAGATTTTTTTTTTCCTTTTCTTTTTCAGATCAATACAACAGGTAACAAGTGCAAAGACTACAATAATAGGTGCTTTTTGGAAAATGGTGCTCCATCATTGGTCTTAAACACCAACAACTGCTGCCAAAATTAAGCATTTGAAAAAACACGGTTCTCCAAAACACCAAAGTAAAAGCTTAATTCTGTCTGAGTCTTTTCACTGGACAACTTTCAACGCTGTAATATTACTGGATTAACTACCTTGAGTAGTTTGCTATTCTGTGAGGAAGACACAAGAATAGCCTGTACATTTAACTAGTGTTAGTGCTTAAGACAGTTCTTAAGTGGAAGAACCAGTTTGCCTTCCAACCACCGAAGACCCGAGTTGCAGCCACGTCTGTCATGAATGTTTGAGAAATCCTTAAATGTCACCTGGTAAGCATTCTGGATGCAGAATACAAGTGATGTAACAGAGCGCCGGCTTTTCCATTCAGCTCCTCCTCAGAGCTGCAGTTTCTAAGCCGAGCTTCTGCCTCACAGCTTCTGCATTTAACATTTAACAAATATCTGGTGAAACCGCACATCTGCTGAGCTCATCATACAAACTACTTATCAGTGAAACAGTAGCAAAAATGTTAAATGATTGATTGAGGACTGTTGTAGTGTGTTGCAGGAGAAGTGTTGGAAAGAGCAGGATTTATTTTTAAAGAGAGAGCAAGTTATGTTGACATCACCTGGAGAAAAAGTGCCGTTTATAGATTAGAAATAGCATTAAGATATAAATTAAGTAAAGATAGAATTTAGGATGACACATGTAGTGGTACTGGTAATGTTCAGGGTTAGACTATAGCATTGACACTCATTTTTCATTCATTTTTAAGTTCTTGTGAAAGTAGAAAGCCATGCTGTGTGCGTGTGTGTGTGCGTGCGTGTGCGTGTGTGTGTTTGTGGAGGACAAAAAGAAAGGATGTGAGAGTTTGGCCTCATGTGAAACTGCTGCCGTATTTAAGCCAGTTTGTTCTCAGCAGGCCTGTCATTCCAATTCATCTTTACCTGAATGCTGTCACAGTGACGCCATCTGTCACTAAAGACCAGGCCAAAGGAAACAAAATGAAAAGACATACACCAAAAAAATTAGAAGATTAAAGTTGTAAAAGCTATATATAAATAAAATAAAATGATGAAATGTGCAAACCCGAATAAATTTTAAATTAAAGCAGAAAGGAAGTTAAATACAGCCATTGTGTGAAGTGGGAAAATAAAAATTTCCTGCAACAAACATCTGGGAGCCATATCTGGATCATAGATCAGGAAAGAAAATAATCTGTTTCTTGTATGAGCAAAGACTTTTGATCCGTTCAACAATTTTCATCTTGACTGCTGACCAGCCTTTTGAAAATTCAAAAACGGTCTCTTTTTCTGGTGCCCAAGCACAATTGAAAAATGTCCAAGTCAAGATAAGAACGATACAATTTGAATGTTGTTAGAAAGAGTGGCAGAATAGGTGTTTTCAGTATCAGTAAACTACTAAAATTAATTTCAGAGGAAGATCTATTTTCTATTTCTGTGTGTAAAACTTATGATGTGACAACCAGAGAATTTTAGCATCTACATAATATCAGATATCACACTAAATGCAGAAGTATAGATGATTCTTATGGCCATATTCTGTGTTGTTGGTTTCATGTTGAAGACACATGGTGATTTTTTTCACAGATACACAGAGGAGGACTTCATGACTTTATTAGGAAGTAGTTGTAGTTCATTAGTAATAGAACTAACTACATCAGTTTCTCGAGCAACAAATTTGACCCGGTTAAGTTTGAAGGCAGTGTTCTATATCTATCTATAGTATTTTTTATTTCAGTAATCCTAAAATTCACTTAAAGTGCATCCTCGTTTTGAGTTGATTTTTCCCCAGGTGGTCTTCTACCTGGACCCTTTAGGACAGATTGTTTATTATTGTGTTCACTAATACAAACACAAATCTTTCTTTGCCATCAGCAGATGTTGGAAGTAAGGCTTCTGAAATTTTATGTTTCAAATTCATCAAATTGCTCTTATCTGTTTTATTTGGACAATCTGTTTTTAATAAAAAACTATGTCAAAGACCAAGGTTTTTATTTTCCTGTGTGCATTTATGTAAATTGGAAGTGAGATTTAGAAAATTGAGAAAGAGATTTAATCAAAAACCTGCCAGCGGTTCCATTTGTCAAACAAGACGCCCCTTTTTTCCACTTGAACACCTGCCCCCCAAAGAGTGCACACACACAATTAGATTTTTAATACTGGAAAACTTAACTAATTTTGAAATAAATCACCGCATTATTTACACTTTTCACAGCTCCCAAATGTGGCCTCTATCTATATCAGAACAAAAGTTCAGATGATAATGTGACCTCACTTGTGATCCTGAGTAAGTCCTTAAGTTTTTAGAAGCTTTGCACACACGGGCCCAGATTTTCTGTGCTGCCTAAATCCCACCTGGGCTCGCTGTATTAAACAAAATCTCAAGGATCAGGCTGTGAAGCTCAAAAGCTGAGCTTACTGATGTGGAGCAGCACCATCTGGATAACGCGGGTCACATTTTTCAGGAGAAACATTGCTCCTCTAGTTAACTGATATAGTCTGGCCTCTTCTGGCATATGCATATTTCCCAAAATGTTTTGAAGGGGAATTTTGGCTATATATTACAACAAACTACAAGAAAACATAAGCTTTTACTGTAATGATCGGATTCTTTAACATACACATTATAGATTATAAATTCCAAGAAACAACAATTATCTGATTTTGCTGCGTTTATGCTCCAGTTCACACCTTGCAGTTTTAAATGCCGATGCAAAACATTTGAGAATTATATTATCAGGAAAAATAAACTATGAGATGCTGGCAATAACAGGGCAAACCAGTACATAAACTGCACACAAACTGAACATCATCAGTGGCACTGAATCTCCCAGACAAAGACAGCCTCCCTCAAGAGGTAAATGCAGCCAGTCATACCAGAAAAGCTCCTTGTCCTCAGCAGGACAAGGAGAGCCTGCTGCATAGTACTATAAATACAAGATATCCCAGAAGTCCCATATAACTCCCACAAAAACCTGTTTTGGTGACATGCTTTATTGTTGTTACTGGTTAGGGTAGAGAATAGCAAAAATGAAAGTTTTTTTTACAAATAAGGTCCACACAAACACATAAAAACTATACAAATACCGGTTGAGTGAATCATCCAAGCACAATACAGCAATTAAATGTATTTATATATCTATGCATCATGACAATGACAACTTGCTGAAGGTAGGAGCAAGAATAAGAGAAAATTAAGTTTTAAATAATCATGGCTGCCGGTCCTGTCAGACTTGTTTGAAAACTTCAGACACTGTTGATCTACTGCGATTTTATCAACCATCTGTGTGAAACAAAATGCCTTATTGGTGTCAGCTGTAAAGGGCAATGGGGAGATCGATTTGAAACAATAAAAAGGCAGCACCTCAAAAATGTAGGCATAGGTCATGTTTTCATCTGCAACATTCAGATGGCAGAGTTTGGTTGTGCTGTAATTATGAGATCCTTACCACTAACTGAGCATTGTTCAAATACCATAGCCTGTGTGAGTATTGTTGCCGACCATGTACATCCCTTTACTCACCACAATGACCCCATCACCTGATTGCAACTTCCAACAGAAGACAACAATGAGTCAAACAGCTCAAATCATAAAACATAAACTGGTTTCTTCAACATGATGATAAGATTGTACTTAAATAGCTTTCAAACTCACCAGGGGTCTCATTTATAAAGGTAGCGCAAGAACAAAACGGGGTCTGAAACTGGAATACGTTACTTTCCACGTAAAGGTTGTGATCTCTATAAAATACACTGGTCGGCAGAATGTGCGGCCCCTCATGTAAACTCTGACCCACGTGTACGCTCATTTTGGGGACGGGAATCTGGCAGCACAGACAGTGAGTCGGGGAATTGAAACCACACTGCATCATAATTCATCTGACATTTAATTTCATCCATGATGAAACTTTAATCATAGATCGACTTTATGATATGTATTCAAATAAGCAAAGTTATTTATGCTTTTGGGGGTGAGGCATAACAAAACATAATGACCTTACAAAAAAAAAAAAAAAATTCTTAAATCTTAAAGCCCATGCGCCAATTCAAAATTCAGGTTTTTGTCCCAACTCTCCACCTCACATTGATTTCTGCCACATGAAATTGTGTTTCTGTACTTTTTTCTCCCTGGTTGCCATTGACCAACATTGGTCAGCGGACCCTTTTAAATATCCATTCAAACTCCAACAAATATTAATTACACAATTTTTATAGATCTAATGCAGATTCATAATTTCAGTAATATTTTAAAAATGCCTTTTACAGTGGCAATGTCATGCTAGTTTGAGATTGATGATGTTGATGATGATGACGAGTCTCATAAAATAAATGGAACAATAGTGGCTTAATGAACTGTTTGCTTTGTCTTGTGTAGTTAGCAAGTCAGTGTGCTGACCTGATGACCACCCACACGAAGCATGTTTACCCTTAAAATCAGTCTTCAGTCTTAAAATCAGTGAATTTACCCCCAGGAGTTTTTCACTTACCAACTCTCATCATATATGAGAAACATATCAAAATTTTAATATTTATTACACTGATAGCAGACACACTGTATTATAGAAAAGAAAGAAGTCAGTATTGATGGCTTGGTCTGTAGTTGGTCTATCAGTATCGCTGTGTTTCAGAATGATTTTGCAGCTTTCCTTTGAATTGTCCCTCTCTGTGCTTATTTCTGTCTTGAAGTTAGATTAGAAAAATGTAGAATAGAAACTCAAAAAACAGCACTGTCAATCACAGCTACAGAGACCCAATAGGAATATTATAGGTTTGAAAAATGGCAGTAATTATTAGGCACATAGGATATTTAGCAAAGCATTTGTGCCAGTCATTCATGAAAGTCTTTTTTGCCACATTCACAAGCTGTAAATGGTGCCATTTCTTGATAGCTCCACTTAGACCTAAGAGAAAGGAAAGGTCAACATAATTTTCTGCTTCCCTTTCAGTGATCTCGCTTTACTGTTCAGCCCCTCATCAAAAACAGCCAGTCCAGTTTAACATTATACTTTACCATCTTAACTTTTTACCCCAAGGGAAAACTTACCCGACTAGAGGGATTAGCTTTATAATACTGTGTGGATTAAGAATCATTTAGTTCATGACACTCTTCAAAAATATTTAGCAAAAGCTTTCAACCATAGCATCGTTTTAAGAAATACAACCAAGCTGAAGGTTTCCATGTCGGTTACAGTGAGGAGAATTGGTCCAGGATTCCAGAGCTTAGCTTAGTTCAGGCATTAATGAAAACCCATGGTTGCACCATATATGTGAACATTTTCAAGATAAGTTTTAAAGAAAAAAACTTTCTGACTGTAGTGTTATAAATGTTGTGGCTTTATTTCATAATTCAATTTGAATAATACTGAATTTATTATTGTTGCTCTTAAGACACCCGATATAATTTGACGTAATTCCGTATTTGGCATTTTCACTTTCAGCATTGCAAACTGCTCAGTTCTAGGTATAAAACGATTTCTCCCTCACGCTTCCTTCCCACTCTCTCTTTGCCACTGTATAGATCACAATAACGTTAGTGGTGACACTCCCTTCCATGGTCATTCATCTGAAACAGAATTACATAAGCCATTTACCACCCGGTCTCCATGATGGATGGCAAGGCCCCCAGCCAAAAGCATCCAGGCCTGATCGCTCTGCTTTTGTCAGTGACAAATGTCACCAGAAAGACATATGACATCTCTCGATTTCCTGCAGTTTTAAATGAGAATATGTTTATGATAGAAAAACTTAGCCAATGAAACAGCAGAATGTGTACGAGCACAAAGTATATATATATATGTATACATATAATTATTTTTTTTCCTCTCCGTTTTTCCATTGATTAAGTGTATGAGATGAAAATAGTTTTAAAATTATTGGGAGGTCTGAGGAATGGTGGTATTTTGGTTCACTTACCACATTGAAAGAATGTGTATTAGGAAGTGAGTGAGTTATTTTCACATCATTAATTCACATGGAAAACAAATTAAATATTGTAGAATCCTTGCTGAAAATGGAAGTTTATCTCTCTTGCTGTTAAACGCATGTATTTAATATCACTCAATGTAAAAGAGTGTTAAAATATTGTCCAACCATCACCATATCAGTACTTATAACAGATTAACAGTAATATCAGTAACTTTACTGTGAAAAGTATTAATAAATAAACGTCAAGTGTCAAAAATACACTTCAAAATCTCAAAAGTATTAAATAAAAATAAACAGTAAGGACTTTTCAACTGATTTTCAACGTAATCCTTTGTTTTTAATGAAAACGTTTGGTAGGAGACGCCTTTATTTGACAGTAATTCGACAAAAAGGGGACAGAGAGAAGAGGGAGAAAGACATGCTGTTAAGGAACTGAGGAAAGAAGTCAAACGACCACCTGTTGGAACTGCGAGCCTGCCGAGTTTATTATACAAACTATTTCTCATTTCGATGTTCCTAATAACGTTTGTAAACAGCACAATGGAAGAGAACTGTGCTGACAGCAGTGTTGGAAAGAGCAGGAGCTTTTTAAAGAATTAATATGTATATTGTATAGCATTACATCCCTATTCATTAGCCTGTATCTTTAGTCATCATGAACACAACAGTGAAGAAAACATTGGAAAATTATATGCGAACTTTAATCACTTTAGCTCAGTGCTGTCCGCATTTACTTTTAGACATGCATATGCTGCCTTTGACAACACTTTCATGACATGTTACAGCCACCACATCGCTCATTTAGATCTGTGAGATTGTCACAATTTCAGTTCATCCACAGAAAATTCTTAAGCAGAAATATAACCGATGCTCCAGGTGTTTAGTAGATGATTGGTCAGACATGGTCCTGGGGGCTTTGTAAGCACAGACAGGTTTTAATTAAAACTAGACATCTTATCAAACATTGTGACATGTTTGTCAGGTTTGTCCTGGGGACAGTCCAGAAGTCTTGAAAACTTTGGATTGATTTTACTCAAAAAAACTAAAACAATGTGACATACTCTGATATTGCAGTGGCATTGTGTTTATTGCAATGTAAGAATAATAGTAAAAATCGAACATTGCAAGCCAACATTTTTTTCACATCCCGGTAGACTTTGTTGACCACCAGGCAACAAAGAAAACATATTTGCAGCTCAGCAGGAAATCAGTCCTACAATGCAGCAGGAAGGCTATGATTATGGTATAGGTTTTTATGAGGAAGAATTTGTCAAAGCTGTGAGCCCAATATCCCAGGAAGCTCTATCCAAGAATAAAAGTGCGTGCATGTGCAAGAGAGAGAGAGTGCATGTGTATTTGTGTGTGTGTGGCTTTGGGGACAGATGTGAATGCAAGTATGGATAGGAGACAGAATTTAGAGTAGCCTGACAAATGATTTATAGGAGCAATTTTACCAAGCTGTCATTGGATGTTATTTGGCTGGATGTGCTGTTTGTGTGGCGTACCTATGTGTGTACGTTCAAATAGACTTGTGCTTATCTCCAAATAAATGCAAGTGTACCGTGTGTGCAGATGACAGTGATGTAGGCAATCTGGACGAATACCGCGTCAGGAGCAGGAGCACATCACTAAACTGATCGCTGCTTTACTTTCATAGACACAAATGGTGTGTATCATGTGTGGTATATCCCTATTGTAAATCACGCATTTTTCATTCATCATTCAACTTAAGGTGATATGCCAAGATGCATCATAACATTGATATTCCCTGTACTGATCAATCTCAATCTTGATCATGATTTAGAATATGATAATGCTGTCAATATGCAAATTCCTTGTACTTCCAGCAGCTGATGGGCTGTTGAATACTCTGTAAAGATGTCAGTTGCAATTTCTGCATTGTTAAAGAAGTATGGGTGCTACAGAGTAAGATTGGTCTGAATGATGCTACGGCTTGCAGCTCTAGAGTTAAAAATAAGTATTTCAATAAGAAAACATACAAATAGCTTAAGCAATCATTTGTATTAATAAAAGGTTGGCATGTGGTCAAAACCAATCAAGGATTTTACAATGATGAAACTCAGGGAGGCAGTTGAACTTCAAACTGTTCAGGCATATTAATCCAAAATATGTGTGGGATTAGTTACTGGCAATTTTTACAGGAAGATCATCATCAGCATTTAAAGAGGTTTAAACAGTCATTCATAATTGCCACAAGGCATTTTGATTTTCCGGATCAAACAGATAATTTTATGCATAGTAATCAGATGCTATGAACTTGATTCATCATTATGGGGTTCATGTATATTAAAATCTAGACCAACATTTAGAACTGCAGCATATAAGGGTTAATAAAAACTCCAGGTACTCTGGCTTCCTCCCACAGTGCAAAAACTTGACAGTCAGGTTAATTGCGTGCATGGTTGTTTGTCCTGTCTGTCTCTGTGTTGCCCTGTGATGGACTGGTGACCTGAAAAGGGTGTACCTCACTTCTTGCCCGTTGACCTCTGAAGGCAGGCACCAGCACTCCACTATGGATAAGCGTGTAACATAATGGATGGATGTGTTTTGTTTTTCTTTTAATTAGCATTATGCTGTAACAGCATAACAGGACAAATAATCTGTGACACTCAGACAACAATTCTGACTCTACTACACTGTCGGACAGAGCATGTTCACAGAAAATAAAAAACAACTGAATTTTGAGCCTGTATATATTTGCAGCATATTCTGAGGACAATACAAACTAAAGTCTTGAGGGATCTCTCCAGTCTAAACTATGAAAAATTAAGAGGCTCTCTGCACATAAAGTTCTTAGTGACTGAAGCCTATTCCAATATTCACTCCTCACTCAAATGAGGTTCTGCAAGATGGACCTTCTATCCCTCACATTGCACAGTTTAAACATTGATTTCATTCTTCAGTAGTATTGCTTCAGTGCTCCCCCATTTAGTCACAAGTCAAAGTATTAATCAACTGACCTGCTAATAGCCTATGCTTTAGTAATTGAGCTTGAAAAATATTAAGTGGTCTTTACTGAGTTGGAACATAGCTAGATAAAGATTGTATGCTTGCATTCCTCGCTATCTGCTCTCCAATGATCCCTTAAGTTCTTATGGGTCTGTCTCTGCAGTTCTGCAATAAATTTTGTAACACTCCCTTCTCTTGCTGCACTCCCTTCTCTTGCTGGTGACTCAACTGCAATACTAGTTTAGTTTAATATATTAACATGTTTAAATGTATCAGTTTCTTCTTGTTATAAATGTTAGTTGTATAACTTTTATTTATCTGTTTTATATGCAAGCCGTTTCCTTATTCTTTGCAATCCTTTGAAGGGTTGCAGGGGAACTGGAGTGTGTGTCTGCTGGGATAATTTAGGAAGCGGACAATAATCTGAAACCCTGTTGTGAAGCCCTGGCAAGACCCAAGGTTTCCAAGCAGAACATGGTCTAAACGCAGGGGTCTCAAACTCCAGTCCTCAAGGTCCTGCAGTTTTTAGATGTGCCACAGGTACAAAACACTGGAATGAAATGGCTTAATTACCTCCACCTTGTGTAGATCAGTTCTCCAGAGCCTTAATTATTCTATTCAGGTGTGGTGCAGCAGAGGCACATCTAAAAGTTGCAGGACTGCGGCCCTCGAGGACTGGAGTTTGAGACCCCTGGTCCAAAGCATCAATCGGTCTTTGCTCAAAATAGTGAATTTTACACAATTACTCCCCCACCCTCCTGCACACAACCCAAGATAAAGATTATTTGTTTGACTCAGGGACTGAGTTTTTTTTTTTTTTCACATTACCGCTTCTTTTACATGTTTAGATTTGAGCTCCAAATGCCGTGGACCAAGTCTTCTTTTAGCACAGGGTGCCCAAAGTCGGTCCTTGAGGACCGACATCCTGCATGTTTTAGTTCTCTCCTTGCTGGTAGTAACAGCGTTTCCAGCATGTCAATGTTCTTCTTAGACGTTCTAATGAACCATCATTTGATCCAGGTGCGTTAAACCAGAGTGAGAACTAAAACATGCAGGATGCCAGCCCTCGAGGACCGACTTTGGGCACCACTGCTTTAGCAGTACCTTTACCAGGTTGTAAACAGTATTTTCATTTTATGCACCATTGCTCACCTCCACCCACAAATCCTGTGTGGGTAAAAAGGTGCTTTTTAATCTCAGATCTGTTCTAATTCAAGCCTTGTCTAGCAAGATGTAGAAATACATTTCTGTGACAGAAACTTGAGGTTTTTCAATACCAGAAGGACAATTGCTAAGAAAAAAAATTAAAAAAGGTATTATGTGACCTTCACAATAGGCCTACATTTTTATTCACACACCAGCCTTTTCTGAAAAACATATGTACAGTAGAAACCAAATATTTAGATAATAATGAATAAAAAGACTAAAATAAATTATTTTCTCGACATCCAAAGTTAAATTTGTCCATACCTTTTTTGTTTAGATATTACCTACATTATTTCTATTTGCTAAATGACAGAAACTTGTTTAGCAAGACATTTTTTTTGTGACTTTTCTCAGATTCAAAAGTTTGGGCTTCTATCCTTCTGTTAGGTTAGCGGACACATAGAAAATGAGGAAAACAATTAAGTCACTACTGTGACTTAATTGGTCAGGTGTGGAGTCATACTCGTGGTTGTATTTGAAAGCTACATCTTAAACCTGTTGGTTTCTTGTTTGACATGATGGGAAAGTGAAAAAAAAAACAGCCAAGATATCAGGAAGAGAATTGCTTCAGTTGCAAGAGTCTGGTTCAACCTTCGGAACAATTTCCAAATGCTTGAAGGTGCAGCCTTCATTTGTTCAAACAATTATATGCATCTATAGACATGATGAGAATGATTAGCCATTATAATGCTCTGGACGGAGACAGATTATGTGTCCCAGAATTGAATATATTTTGGACCAAAATGTGCAGACTGACCTCAGAACAAAAGCCAAAGGCCTTGTGGAGATTCTGGCTGAAGCTGATCGACAGTGTAATTATTCATAGCCAAACTGTCCTGTGTCCTGTACAGGGGCTGAAATAACACTTCACATCAAAAGAAGCATAAACAGCCTGACTGCAGTTTGCCAGTCTCTATAATGACCACTGTTACATTTGGAGGAAAAATTGGGATGCTTGTATTTTCCTAACTGTGAAGTTTGAGGGAAGCAGCTTCAAGTTGTGGGACTTTTTTATTGTAGGAGGAACTGGTGCACCAAAAAATAGAAGTCATGAAGAGAAAAGAATATTATGTAGAATTATTAAAGCAACACCCAAACACATCAGCCAGGAAGTAAAAACTTGGGCGTAAATTGGTCTTACAAATGGACAATGACCCTAAACTTACATCGAAAGTGGTTACTAAGTGGCTTAATGACTACAAAGTCAGTGTAGCCATCGCAAAGCCTTGATCGCAATCCTATGGAGAAGTTGTGGAAAGCTCTGTAAAGGCTTGTATGAGTGAAAGATGGCTCAGTTACACCAGTTCTGTTAGGAGGAATGAACCAAAACTCCAGCAAACTGTTGTGAGAAGATTGTGGAAGGAAACCCAAAACACTTGACTCAACTCATATATTTTATGATTACTGTTATCAACCAAATATATGTGAACTCTGAATTAAAGGAAAGTTACAAGATATATCCAAAAATGTCATTGGTATGTTTTCTGGCAGTTAGTAAATAAAAATAATTTTAGTAATTCTAACTAAGCTAACAATCAAACTTTGGTCAGATTTAACTTCAGACTGAGAAAAAAATATGTTTGTGTATTTTTATTTGGTGTATGTAAACATCTGGTTTCAACTCTATTCCCCTGGACCCGAGACAACAGACCTGGTTGTCCCGCATGTCAGCGGCTGTGAATTCCTTTTTTGGCCAGTTTTGATAGGTAATGACCAGTGTAGACTGAAATCACCCCACTGCAGTTTTAAAGACTCTCTGACCTGTTTGTCAGACTCACTTAAATCTCTACACTGACAGTTTTTCTTGCCTCTCCGAGGGCAAAATATTCACTTGATACATTATATACCCACTCACAAAGAGGTGTCATAATGAAGAGATAATCAGCGTTATTCATTCATTCCATATTCAGCAACAAAGCAGCATAATGTCTTGGAAGAGTTATTTCTTGTTTTCCCACAAAACCATACGGCCAGTCTCTATCTAAAAGGTGTAGAGAAGCTTTGGCAGCTTTGCTAAAGTCAGGTCAACACTTCTCACAAGGGGTTTAAAAGAGCCTTGAAAAGCTCATTGTTTACTTGACTGTTTCCTCAGCCTCTGCCTTTTTCCACAAAACCACACACACACACACACGCACACACACAGGAATTTGCACATCTCTATAGGACTCCAGTCTCTCTGAAGCTCAGCTGGTGGAACTGATGCAGCTGAAGGCAAGGGCAAACACAGAACCCTGAGGATGGTTGTGGACAAAGAGTCCCTACAGTGTCTGATACTGGGACATCAACACAATGTTTAGTCTATGTTTGCATATTGCTTAAGGCAGGAAGCTGTTAATCTAAGCTAACACAACTATAATGTGCTGGACAGTATGATTGAGGAAGGCAGCAATCAAAGAATGCACAGCATGTGAACAGTTTTCACTCTAATCTAATATTTGATGTCCAAAGGAATTCATGTCAAGAATAGATGAAGCATCATCAAACTGTAGTTAAAGCTGTCATCATGGAGTCATACTACAAAATTGGACAGAGAGGCCCTCTTCAGACAATGGTCACATTGATCTGTACAGATGTCTTCTACTGCTTATCAAGAATGACAATGTCTGGTTGGTTACTGACTTGAGAGACAGACCAAGGCTGAGTACCTATTAACCCTGACACTGGCTAGTAAAGCTGGTTGAATTACTTCCAGAGGGTCTCCTAGATTATGTAAAAGTAGCACCAAGTACAATTCCTATTTTCTTTGCAAAATAAGCCAGTGAGGCCAGTTCTCCAGCATGGAACAATAAACAAAGTGTTTTCCAGATCAAATGTTGAGCTGGCAACTGCCTCAGCAGGGATATCATCACTGAATATGTGCATTTCCTGTGTGTTGCCTTCCTGCTTTCTCTTGTTACTCCAAACCTGTTACTGGATGTTAGACTGGTGTTCAAATCAACAAAATGTGTTTTATGCACACAAAACACCAGCAAGATCTCTCTTTTACCGATTTCAAATGGTAAAGGACTCCACGTTTCATTACTCTGGTGAAACCTATCTGACACAATTTGCCCCTCTGTCTATCGGAGCCCAACTCTGCTCTTTGAAGTGAGCCTTGGAAATAATTCTTCTCAGTTACCCACCCTCACCGTGTCAGTCTCTCTACCTAGGGTCTTGCAGGCAAAATTAGCCAGCCAAATCCCTGTGTCTTTGCTTCTATTAACTTTACACTGTGCAGTGGTGTTCATGCAAGTGTGTGTTAGAGTGGGCGTGCAATGAACATTTTATGTCAGTGTGTTTGTGCATGTCTGGAAACGGGTCTGGCCTTTGTGTTCAGCTCTGCTGGTTGAGTGGACACTGTCCAGGATGATTAATTGAAAGTTCAGAAAAAATCTCTGTTAGAATTTCAGAACCATCAAAGGGGAAAATTGGCAACATTGTCTAAAGCAGAATCCTTCATAGCCAACATTCATCATCTAGAGATAAAAGGTTAGATGGGAGCTATAGCTTGTCTGTGTGTGTGCATCTGTGTGAAATCTGCCAAAATGGGTATATAGTCTCTAAACATAAATGATGTCAGTGTTCTTTAGATTAATCTTCGTGCCATGATCAGGAGTAGAAATACATTTTTCTTCCTCCAGCCACTAACCAAAAGTCTTCAGGTTTCCTTCTTAATCATTACTATTTAAAAACAAACTGCACTGTAAAATACATGTGTCAATACATTTGATACTGTATAAACCTGCTGCCAACAACTCTGGTCACTCACTCCCCTTTGTTAATGTTTGCCTACATTGTATGCCTTTCTACTTCCATTTAAAACACACTGTTTTGTTCCCTTCTATTTATCCATTTAACATTTGCTTAATTCTACTGGTAATTAAGATTTTAGATTAATTATGGAGATAAAGAAATATAAAATGCTAAAATGTGTGATTTAATATAGCTGTTGAGGTGACAGCCTGTCATTCCATACTTTGTGTGTGTTAATCTACACTAATAGAAATTTGTGTCAAGATTTCTAATAAATGTCTAAAAATTACCTTTAGATGTTGAAATCACTCTCTGGTTAAGAGCAACTATTTTGATGTCTTAGAAAATTACTTTAACTTAACACGTTTGGAAAAGTTGGGCACACAAAGACCAAAATTGAAAAGTACAGCATGTCAAAGCAGCCAAAAAGCCACTTGCCTGCTGCAAACATTTGACAGAATTTTGACAATTTACTCTCATTGATACAGCCAGTCATGTAACTTGCTATTTTTTATTTTCTAATAAAAACAGTTGTTTAACTTTGGGTTTACATTTTCACTTTACTCAAGAAATGTACACTACATTACTACTCTCACATCCTCAGAAAATGGCAGCGGCAGAATTTTAGCCACAGCTCAGTTGCAGTGTTTATCCCCAATCACCAATGGCATAAATTAAAAACTGTTCCTTTCCGCTGTGGATTATAAACTGATCAAATTTACCTACCATTTCTTAAAATGACCTGTATTTGACCAGTGGTGGTTGCTAATTTCCACTCCTATCTTTGATTTATGTGTGAATTCTTTCAAGCATGTGCTTTTGCAGCAACAAACACTTTTAACTATGATTACACCAGAAACACAGATGACTGTTCTTCCACTCATTTGTCACCTTAGATATTGTTTATGGAAAATTTGTGTTCAGTATGATCTGCATGCACATCAGCAGGAGTTCGCCTTTCTGTGGAGGTCTTAGAATTATTTTTGAGCAAGAGTGTAATTAGTAGAAAACATGATTTGTGCGTGAATGTTTGCGTGTGTGTGTGTGTGTGTCAGAGACTGTGAGTACACAATATGAGCACACAGCATTTCTGGCCCACTTCATTCGGCAACATAGTCTCACAGCAGGTGGTTCATTACACGGCCTGTAATTAGGTTGACTTGACTTTCTTCTGCTACTGATTACAGATACATATTGGTTTCAGTGGAACGTGGAAACAAGATTTTTTAATTATTTTTATTTCAGTGGATTATTTGTTGTTTTAATCTACTGGGGTTTGCTGTGCCCTATTGGTCTTGTTATGTGCATTAATTTGCTTTCTGTTTTGTTTCTGTAAGGCAGCAATGTGTCAAAGATGTTTTAAAAAAAAAAGAAAAACAATCCGCATGATAATGCCTGCAAAATCTAGCGAATACCTTCTTGTATGCTTTCTGATGTCATTCAATCATTATTATTCCATCATTAATAATAAACTGAGCTTGATAACCACTAAATAGAAACCTTACTTCAGTTTGTATTTTAGCTGGAAATAAAATAAAAACACAAGCACAAAGATGTAAATTAAGGGATTTTAATAAGTGACCATATTTAAACTCAGTATTATATAACATTCTTGTGATTGAGTTTATGTGGAATATTAAAGGTCAAAATGTGGTAAATGTTAACATAGCCACAACTAATCAATCTTAATTTGAATTATAAACTTTAAAAGTCATAGGTACACCTCAGAACCACAGAGTTCCAGACTTTTCTTCAAAAATAAGATTTTCCTTCTTCTGAGCAAAACTTGTTCCCTTGGCCCTGATATTTCCAGGTGTTGGATGAGTGGAATGAGGATGTGATCATTTAACCTTTACCCTCTGGCAATCACAGTCGTGAGGTGACTCACTAAGTCCTGCCTGACCCACATAAAGTTTTCAGTAGGAGCAGCTGGGTGTACTAAGGTAAACTGGAGGCTATTTCCTGAGGAATTAATTAATAATTACAGCATATACTTTGTTTAAGCATTAGATATTTGGGATCAGATGAAAGTTAAACAAGTTCAGTGGGTATAGCAATAATAAGACATGTGAAACTGCTTTAAAGTAAATAAATTAGTCTGATAATTATCGGAATCACAAAACAATCTGAAGGATTTAAGAAGCAAGGAAATTATTATGTTGATTTCAGATAATTCAAATTTAATTTAAATTCTTTTAAAGCAAAGGAATTTAAATTAATTCCTTGGCAAAAATAAATATTTTACTTGATCAATGCTAGTATGTTTTCTAATGGCGTAACACTACTAGTAAAAGGTAAAATTTTTAGAAAAAAAACACACTTTTATTTATTAAAGCTGCAAGCAGGCTGCACAGCTTGCCAGCATGTTGTGTTGTTGATTAGCAAATGGAAGCTAATTCCAAAAAGAATTGCATTCGGAAGCCTGTGTATGACATCGTGTATTTACTGTTAAGTAGATTTTATAGGTTGAATTAGGTTAATTATGTTTTAATTTAAAAAAAATTAAAATCTAAAATAGTAATAGATTTTTATAAGGCATTAGGAACAACTAATAAACCAAATAATTAGTGCACAAGGGGATTTTGGCTAAGCATGTCGTTAAGGTCTCAGTTAACATGTAACGTGTTGCAGTTTGTACGTTGACTCATTAGTTAAGGCGTTATTCAGGACTTTAAACAGGGAATCCATGACATTGCCTTTCTACCACATAGAAAAAGCCTTTTGATAGTGTAAGTATAGAGCTTACATTTAAATACACAGCAAATATAGTACAAAGTTTTCTCTTTTCGGTGTCAAACTTTGAGATATCTTCAGATGTTTTGTCTGTTTTAAACTATTAATTCGTTCACATACCAAGTATCAGTATGCATGAAAGCATTTAGAGTGACGGAATACTGTCTGTATCCATTGTTTTGTAGGATTTTTCTATTTATGATGTGTTAATGGTAAAATATATTTAGCAGTGATTTATTTATTTTTATTTACACTAACTTTGCACTGACGTTGCGGCCTCCAAAGTGAACATTTATAAAAAATGTTGCGACTCTTTCAAAGTCTTGAGGCTGTTGCCAAGAAGGAGCGCCAGATGAAGGCAATGGAAAAGAGGGCTCATTTCCTACAAGATCTACTGAGCAGAACTAAAAAGAAGTTGGCGGCAGCACAAGACAAAATTGAAAGTTAAATGTACAGCAGCATTTTATGGTGATGGTAAGCATATAAATAGCATGTAATGTTGATTGTAGGTTTTATTTATGTCTCATATGTTAATTAGAAGGAGATTTAATGGAATATCATGAGGTGCTTGCAGTGAGAACACAAAGTATTTCTTGCCCTTGGATGGTTTGTTGTTTTTCTGGGTTTTACAAATCAAATAGGATAATTAAAAAAAGGACTTTTGACAAAAAAAAATTTATTTGGGAGGTTGTCAGTCATATTATGCACAAGGTATAAAATAAACCTGACAATGATTTTCATCTGACAGTGTTTGGCAATTAATTTTTTAGTAGCCAGTCTATTCCATCAAAATCAAATTGTTCTCCAAAAAAATAAGTTTGTCTCAAAGACGACTAAATTGGTTCTTCCTCGTCTGTGTATCAAGCTGGTCAAAGTTCAAACGCACTCCAAAAATGTTTCTGACCTCCACCACGGATTGAAAGTAAACCTCTAAAAACTGGATTGCATAGTCTACAGCATCAAAAAAGTACATTTCCAGCTTCCACAGTGCATTTCTTTCTAGCTCATGAAGCATCTCAGAGGCAAAGGGCCTTTTTGTGGATCGCAGCCTGCCGTGTTTGGGCACTGCTTCAATGTTCATTTGTTCACGTTTTGCTGAGATCTGAGAATCTTTAGAACTAGTTGCCCAGAACCGATTACATTTTCTTTGCTTTCCTGAATTAGGGCCACTGCAACACCAAGCTGCATGATGGCCAACTGAAATAGTTTGCTTGTGTAAATCTGGGAGAGCATGTCATACCAAACCACGCACAGCAAATATGAATGACCCGATTTTTTTCAGAAAGTGAGTGGGTCTCAACTTTTACTGTAGAGTTATTTTCCTGACTTCTAATATGCCTTCTCTCACTATACTGGCCTCGCAGAAACTTAATTTAGCTATTGAGCAAGCTAAACACCAACGCACAGTAAATCCAGGACACCCAGTCAAAGTTGAGTCTTTATAATGTGAATGGTGTGAAACTGAAATACAGACACAGAAAATCACAAATACATGATAGATTCAGTACATTAAATGCAAGCATGTCTGAACAAAAGTATTTAACCTAAACCGCCAGCTAGCATTATGCATAAAACATCAATGTGACCTTTAAAATATGTAATGCCTCGTCATTAAAGAATGTTTTTACGGCACAAATAACCTTCACATACGATTCAAATTAATGATAATTACGGTAAATTGACTAAATAAATTCACAGATTATTTGTTTAGCTAAATCCCCCAACATGTTGCCTAATATTTTATAATTACAAACATAAACGAGTCAAACTGCAAAAATAACAAAGATATAATTCTAGTAAATCATCCTACTCACAGGAATTCCCCTTAAGAGGTCAAGAACCACAAGATTGTGTGAGATGATGAACCCACATGTCACTTCAGCCTTCATGCCGATTTTCCTGAGCTTCTTCCACTTGTAGTTACATCACTTCTTGTTTCTGACAATTTCAGACAGTCTTAAAGAGACAGCAGCTATTTTAGGATGAAAACCCAAAACACTCACCTTGTCTACTTGGTAGCATAATGGTTCAATACTTTTCACTAAGCTTTCCCGTGGTGTTTATCTCTAATACTCGAGTGTGATGTTCATATGTGTTTTCAAGATGGCCCACCTTTGAGTAGAACCTAAGAAGAGTTTGTAAAAAAATTTTTTCACATTTCCAAAAAACGTAAGTGGCATCCAAGGACACTTTTGCCACATCTGAAACCATTAGATCTAAGCTACAGGCTCCTTAAAAAGACACTTAAAAAACTGCACTTGGATTTCTTTTAGAAAGCCTTGTCCGTACGCCTTTATTTGCACCCTTCATGTTTGCACCATTGTCCAAACATTCTCTCCTCGTCTTCAAGGGGAATGTTCAAACATTCACGCTTCCTTAGTATTAGTGCAGCGAAGCCTTGATCAGTAGATTCAGGTGCTAAAAGAAGCTCCACTAAGTTTCTTCATCTCTGGTAGTTTCACCAAGATTTACAAGACATCTGTTCTTGGTGACTCACATTTTATTTATTGCAAAATATGTGGAATATTTTATTTCTGACACTACCGTCTCCACTACTTTATCACTTATATAGGCTAGCAGCTCATTTTGTATTGTTTTCCCAAAGTATGTGATATGCTGTTATCCACTAACAGCATATCACATACTTTCAATGCGTCTCACTTGATCTCTCACCTATCAGTTCCTCTTCTTTTAAAGATTTCCCATTGTTGGCCTAATGCAGGGGTGCTCAAAGTCGGTTCTCGAGGACCGGCATCCTGCACGTTTTAGTTCTCTCCCTGGAAGTGCCAACAACCTTTTCAGCATGTCAGTATTCTTCTTAGAACTTCTAACGGACCATCATTTGATCCAGGTGCGTTAAACCAGGCAGAGAACTAAAACATGCAGGACTTTGAGCACCGCTGGCCTAATGTAATGTCCACAGATGCCCAAAGTGCCAGGTTCCTTCTGCCAGTGATTGAATAATACTCATTAAGTGGTGAGAATGAGGCCTATTACAGTCTAATCAACAGTGTTACCCTTGGAAAGTTGCAAAACAAATTTTTTCCATCTTACTGTGTTACTATAATGTTCATCACCATTTTCATGATGTTCTAGCAGTGCCCCTATGTCAAATCAATTGAATTTTGGGGACTTTGGGGAAAATAATTAGCATCAAAAGCAATGGACCTTACCAGAGGGCCGCTTTTCATTGGCTGATGCCCATTCTACGTAATAGCGCGGCTACAACGCGCGTGGACGTCTCACAAACACATGCTAATGTAGTGCTAGACTACTACTGTACTAACATACCGCCATAAAGTTTTTGCATCAACAATCAAAAAATAGTGGTTCTCCATTGCCAGTGGGGTATCTGTAGTGGTGATGTCAGATATCCTGATCCTATTTGTGGTCGGAAAATTTACAGATTTCCAAAATCAGGAGCAGAATGCCGTGTTTGGATCAAAGCTTGTGCACGACCGCATGAGCAGCTCAACTTTTGTAGGATCAACAAGAACAAAGGAGTGTGTGCTGGTGTAAGTATTATTGCTTTGCTTTAACTCAAACACTCAAACGTTTGCCAACAAACCACACGAATCATCCACTGATTTCAAAAGTAACCTACAAAACGATGAATGCCCAACTTACCCATCCTTGCAAGAACAATAGGGATCAGTGATCTTGTCCACAGCTTTATTGATGCAGAGGATGTGAGGATCTGCTTTTTCCTCATCGACCGAAAGCATTTTGCTGTGACGTGCACAATTTTGGAGGCATCACGTGCCTCAAATGCCTTTTTCTCATAGAAAAACAATGACATGAACTTTTTAGTTCCTCTGTCCATTGTTGTAGATGATATTTGTTCAAAATCAGGCAGAAATGACGCACTAATCAGAGTCGGAAATACTCCGCAAAGAATCAGTCCAAGTGGAAGACGCCATGTTTACATAGAAACTTACACAGAAACAAAGCGCCGTGAGGCTTTGTTTGTGAGACTTCAGATTTTCTAGCTCAGTTGTGGGCAGAGTTTGGTAAAGTCCATAGACTACATCTTTAATAAATCATCCAACTCTACCTGACTTTTTCCTATTTACTAACTGTATGTATACATGGCGATAGTGAAAACTTCAACTGTCCGACCTTTTGGTGAAGGAAAACGCTAACCCTAAACCAGTGGCCCTCTGATTACCTGCTCAGTGCTGTCTAACGCTGACAGGAAAGATGGCCACTCAGTTGGGTGGAGCGGATGATGATCCTTGCTGTGCAGGGCACATTGGCATGGATGCTTCTGAGGAAGAGATTAAAGAAACACAATAACTAATGACACAAAACGTTTTGCTCCACTTTCAGCGTGACAAATGGGGCAGAACTAAAGTGCGTGAAAAAAGACGGTGCAGCAAGTAAAGCAGGATTTGGATTTGCATCAGCAGTTTCGTGTAGTTGCATTCACTGACTTGTGTCTGTGCTAACGAGTTTGAATTACTTTTGCTCCAAATGTACAGGACTGAGTGGAGCACAAATATTAGAGCAGTACTTTTGTCAATTGTAGTACAAGTGACAAAATACTGTCCGTACCGAAGAATTTCAGATGGTTTCACAGTAGTTTATTATTTGTGATACAGAAATATTCTTTTTTTCCAATACAGGTATTTGGATTTGTTTGACACCATACGTTTTGGATCTTCTGGGACAAAATTGTATGTGCAAGATTGTTTTAAAGTGTTACTCAAAGAATATAATTTGTGTCTTGTACTTAAGAAATTATAGAGGTGTGTCACAATTGGTGATGAACGAAATAAAGAGCCAAAAAGCAAATGGCAGCATGGCATTTCATGGATTTATTTTGGTACTGAAACTTGACAGGTTGTAGGCAGACATACAAAAAACCCGGACCAGACAAAGACATGACCCGAGCTCAAATACTACAGGAAACAGTTGAGAGGAATAACTGATCAAGAGACACAGGTGAAAAACATGAGCTACATTAACTGAAAGGAGACTGAGCTGGAGAACCAATTTCGAAGATACATGTAAACAAGAAATGAAACATATCTGAAAGACAACTGAACCTAAAGAACATATATCCCTTCTACACCACCCCAAAATACTGACATCTTGACTAAGTGCAACTGTTTTGTATTTGTGAAAGATTAAAACCAATCTTCAATTACTAAACTCCATGATTCTTCTCTCTGACTTTTACTTCTCAGTTGCAAGGCACAAATACTACTGCACAAACATTCCTTCCTGACATTAGCTGGTAGTTATGTAGCCTGATGCAAAAGTCAAACATTCGGAAGTTTTAATTATGTCAAACATCATAAACAAACGCTGTTCTGAAGCCAAAAAGGACAAAATATATAGGGCCAACCACAATAATCAACTCACTTCAAGTTAAAACTCGGTTTTAGACAAATATAGACATTCTGCCAGTAGTATTTTACCCTTTAGCAACAGCTAATTAGCAAGCTAATGTTCTATTAGCAGCTACACAAATTGTTTTGATAAACATTATATTACCATGGTACCAGCAAACATACCTTTAGCTTGTTTTTTATCCCCAAAATTTCATCTTCCTTTCTTCAGTCACCGAAGGATTTGTCCTTGTTTGCGACAGTCTAGGTTGCATTTTAAGTGTGGATGCGCACTGCGTACGGCGCATGGCAGGAAGTTCGTATTACCGTTGAGTAACTTAGCACGGCCACAAGGGGGACCCCAAGACCAATCGTTTTCCCCTCTTTGCCTATGTTTCTTTTTTTAAAATTCAGAGTTTTATAATGATATTGTGTGTTTTTGAAAAATCATATAGAGTGCATTAAGTAAAACAGAACAAAAAAAAAATGTTTTTGTTAAATGTTTTAACACTAAGCAAAGATAAGTAAAAGGTGAGCATTAATATGTTCATATTGCCTCTGGAGATAGGCATCCTGGATTTAGTGATCATCGAGTCGTAAATGGACAAAGGTTAGGATGACATACTAAAAATGAATAGAATTGGGTGTCTAAGTGGGTTAATTTTCACAACAAAATAAAATCTTCCTTGATGTGTTCTGATTATATTTGTGACAGTCTACTTTCTTCTGGGAAATTTCCACTAGTAGATAAATATGTGTAGGGTATAGCGTTATGCATATTAATGTCTAATCATCAGAGTTGACAGTTCCAACTAGATGTCTTCTAGAGTGAAGAGCTCCTTATCGTCTTATCAGTGTAGCTTTAACATGTCACACAGAAGAGAAAAAGTGACCAAGTTTTCACACAGCTACTAAATAAATAAATATACCAGTTTAAAACAAATGTAGACACATTGTTCAAACTTTGAAGTTACTGCAGAGCATTTACAATAGCCATAAGTGTTACTGGACGATGTACTGTACAGTTGAACTAATGTTCATTTCTAAAAAGTTAAAGACATATACAGCATTTTGTAAAACATTTCTGTTATAGTAGCATTTTGTCTTCCTTACAGATGCTAACAGTGTTTCTAAATGCATTTGCTTCACAAAGCAATAGAAGAAACACAAAGACAAGAAGTTAAAAAAAAAAATCAGAAAGTTTTCTGAAAAAAAAAGTAATACATAAATCTACATTGTCAAAGATATGTGGCGAGACACCACTTATGTGCAGCTTCTCGGAGGAAAGAAAAGTTAGCAGCTATAAATGTAATCCAACATAAGACACCACTCAGCACAATGAGCCGTATCCATATGAGCTTTGAAGAAGGTTCTTGTCCACTGGCTACAAAATGAACTGTGCATTCAGAGCATAAAAAGCAATTTATACCGAGCATGCAGGAATAATATCACTTAAGTTATCAAGAGTTGTAGGAAAATATGAAGTCTCCACATCAGCTCAACTCGTTAATCTGTCAGAGTCATGACTTATAACAATACTACAGACATGACAGAGGCTATAAAGCTGTCTGCTACTGTGAGTGGTATGTCATAAAGTATATCAACCGCTTAAGCTTACCTCTGAGGTTGTAACACATCAGTGAAGCTGTATGACAGTGTCCCAGGTACATCTAATCACATCCATTACATAACAACATTAGACTAAAATGTATTTTGACATTTAAAAAGATAATCATAAGATGAATGTTTTTGTCTCCAATGCAAGCAATCATTTTGTAGCAGATGATTTCAAGTTGTAAACATTAAAAGCTTGTTACATCATGGGTGAAATATCTGGGTAGTTGCCTTAAAGGTTTTAGGAATACTTAGCTGAATTGTTCCCATTACAGGTTAATTACTTGGTTGAAACTATAGATTCTTTTGCCCCTGGTGCATTTTCATTAACATCGACTTTAAATTCGTATTTTGTTTTAGGTGGTATTTAAACATGGCCCATTTAAACAAATCACTTGGGGTTTTTGCTTTTGCGAGCTCTCAGTTTAAGTTCGTCAAACCCTTTCATGCAATAATGTGCTTCATTTAGTTTTTTATAGCAGCATTTTCAGGCTCAAACAACTGTGAAAAACTTCAATCCTTTATGTCGCATATGTTGCATGTCTATGAGGATGAAGGGCATAATGTTGCAATATAAGTTCTTGGGGGGTTTGTTTATTATTTTTTCCAATACTTAAAAGTCGTCTCACTGTGTTGGACTGACAGTTCAAGGCTGTATCCACAGTTCACTGAAATGCTGATCAGCAAAATTATTCAGAAGACAAGGCCATTCTCACTACCTTATGAACCCTCCCGAAGCATTCCACATAGCGTGGTGACTGAATCTTCATCAGTGTCTGAAATGAAACCTCTGGGTTCTGCGTCCTTGGGCAGTGTCCACGGAGAAAGCAAACTTTACTGTAAATGTGAGTCATTGCAAATTCTGGTCTGTTTTGTGCAATGAAAGCTTATAATGATCAAGCAAAAGTGTTTGCTTGACAAGTTAAGCAACACAATGTCGCTTTTGTTAGCTGATTTCCAACAGTATTGTGAAAAACATTGACGTAATGGGGCATAATGTCTGTCACTTCAGCTTGCCTTTTTTATATAAAACTTTGTTAATCATTGACGGGCAGCATTGTCATGTCGTTTTACCTTATCTTGATATTCAAACACCTAAAACATACAAAACGTGTTGAGTTCATCTATAACTCAATAAGAGACTAAATTATATTTTTATTGGGTGGTACTTATACAGAATCTGGCAGGAGTAAAATACTGTCTTTGCAGTTTATATGACCTCTCAACAGTGCAACTCTCATGGTAAGAACATCAAAATTAATGGAAGTTGACACACACTTCTATATATTTCAAATTTCCATTTCAAGTTTTATGCTTTCAAGTCTGTTGGGCTGAGAGGTTTGGTGTGGAAAAATAAGTCAGAAAACTTTGCTGTACAGCAAACAAAGCTGGTTTATCAAGCCTCTAGCAACATAGCATAGTTCAAAATGGCAGCGCTCTCATCAGTCCTCCTGCAACATCAAGCTGTCCACCTATATACCGGTTAACCCCGCCTTCTCAATTTATCCTGGCCAATCAAACTCCAGCTGTGATCACTGCTCCTCCAATAAAAGATTTGGGTTTAAGGTGGGCGTCCTCTTTAACAGGTTCCCAAGACAAAGGACACACCCACAATTAACAAACATTTCACATAGGCAAAGATTCATTTACACACTCTAGAATTCAAAACATTAAAGAAAAACTTATTACTTCTTAACAAAGTCTAAGCTTAGATTATAGAGCATTAAATCTGTATGAATCCTGCATTGATAATGTGTAGATATTGACATTATGTAGTAAAATGTGGAATAATTTAAATGGTCACACAGGTATTCATGTGTGAATATCCTTTAGAGCTTGTAAATAATTACGCACTGAACAAGAGTTTGATTTGAGTAGGGATCAGTCTGTCCAAGTTCTTACTGATATATGAAATGAAAGCTATGGGCTACAGTTGTTGAATTGGATTGCATAAAGTTTCTTTCATGGTACAGTAACCAAGCAGGATGTTTTCCCCAAAGCAGGAATCCTGTTAAATAAAAAACAACTTTGTAGCATCTGTGATGTATTCCTGTATGCTTCAGGTTCCATTTAACAAATTTAAAAAATAGCATATCTTAAAATTATATCAAAATATCATTTATCATAAAAAATATTATGTACATTTTTACAATCATTGCATTTGCTAAGCATACAGGCAGCAGAAAAGCTATGAGACTACCTGCACACAGCTTACACATCCCTCACATCATTATGAAAGCGCTGCAATTAGAAGCAATTGGTGTTTATCAGTTTCCAGGTGTTGCTAAGACACTGTCAAAGGCTTCAGAGTTATGCTCTGCTCACCATTGACAGACACATCCATATGCTTGCTCTGAATGGCCGCTGTCTCTGTTTTTTGTAATTATCTGATTTCTGCTTTGGGGCTGGCAGAGTAGCAGTGCAGCTGAAACCATTTTGGTGACATTTGCTTTAACTTTTCTTATTTGGAACATACTTATTTATAGTTGGAAGAAAAAAGACTATTATCCAGCAAAATAATACCCACATGTAAATGTAAATGCTTTTATTTTTATTACCAGAGAAGCAGTAAAGTCATTATGTCCTTTATATTATAAAGCTGAGACCTTTACAGACAAACAAAACAGGGATGTTTTGATCTGAAAGCATTAACATTACTAGCAAAGTTATTAACAAATACATTTTCAAAAAAAGCTAAATATGCCACACATCAGCATTTCCCCTACAATTATCCAAGGGGGGTACCCTGCCCCGCCAACAAGACCGCTTGCCCCCACACACAGCATGTAGTAATTGAAGGTGTTTCACAGAAAATCCCAGGTGGCCACAAGTTTCACAAACAAAGTCTTGCGGTACGTTGTTTCTATGTAAACATAGAAACTTCGACTGATTCTCTGCAATGTATTTCTGACTAAATTAGTGCATCATTTCAACCGGATTTTTACAATATATCAGCTGCTACAATGGACAGAGGAACTAAGAAGTTCATGTCATCTTTTTTAGATGTGATCAAGTTGTTTGAGCCAGGCGATGCCTCCAACATTGTGCACGTCACAGCAAAGTGCTTTCGCTCGATGAGGAAACGGCAGATCCACACATCCTCTACATCAGGGGTGGGCACTCCTGGTCCTCGAGGGCTGGTGTCCTGCAACTCTTAGATGTCTCCTGGTCCAACACACCTAAATCCAACAGCTGAATCACCTCCCAAGTGCAGTCAGGTTCTCCAGAGTCCTGATAATGACCTCATTATTTGACTCAGGTGTGTTGAAGTAGAGATACATCTAAAAGTTGCAGGAGACCGGCAGGACCAGGAATGCCCACCCTTGCTCTACATCAATATAGCTGTAGACAAGATCACCGATGCCTATTGTTCTTGCAAGGCTGGGTAAGTTGGGCATGCATCGTTTTGTAGGTTACTTTTGAAATCAGTGGGTGATTCCTGTGGTTTGTTGGCAAATGTTTGAGTGTTCCTAGGCCTGATACACTGTACTTGGTGCTAGAATGGCTAACACGAGTAACAGTTTAGTCCGAAGTCTTTTCTGCTAAAATAAAATCTTCAGTGTGTGTCAGATACAGTACGCATTGCATATTGATCTGTTTAGCTAACGTAAAACTGTGTAGCAAACAGGCTTCAAGGCGTAGAAGTTGTATCAGTACTGCTATTATGCTGTACTTAGCTAACGGGAAGCGTGTTTGTGAGACAGCCACGCATGTGGTAGCCGCGCTACTACGTAGAATAGGCATCAGCCAATGAAAAGCGGCCCCTGTGGTAAGGTCCATAGACACATTGAACTGTGCGTGATGTTGTGCGCACCGAGCCACACTTGCGCTACACATTGCAAACTATCAAAAGCGGCGTGCAAGGATTTGGATTTTCTCTGTGTTGATTTGAGTTTTTCTGTGTGTTTATTTTGGGTCTATGTGTCTTTTGAGTCTCCGTGTTGTCCTGTCTACCCCTTGAGTGTTCCCAGGTGTGATGACCCTCTGTGTATTTAATGCCACCTGTGTCTTTGTCGGCTCCTTGTCTCTTTTGGAGTCGTACCAGTCTGTCTGCTCCGTCGCTTCACATTTTATGTTGCCAGTCACTACCAGTTGTGAGCATTTGCCTCCCGCTCATCTGTGCTGCCTGGATTATTGTGTTTTTTGGATTGTTAAATCACCAAATTCGCTTGTACGTGGGTCCTCTGCGTTTTCCTCACCACTTTTACAACCGAACATCATGACGTGGCAAAGCCAAAGTTGTCTAAAGCAGGACAGAAAAACTCTGTGGGAAGTGCATGTGAAAACAGGCTCCCACCAGCAGACAGAGAAACACAGAAAAACAACTGGTAAAAATATTTCATTTTCATTTTTGTCAAAAAGGCAAGAAGTGAGATGGGTCCTGACAATTTGAAAAATGAGGAGGAAGAGGAGCATGTCATAGTTTTTCTTAATTTTTCTGAGTTAGAAAAGTTCAACCTGAATCAGCAGCTTTAGCTGAGTTACTTCATTTGCATTTACTTCAGACTGAAATAAACGTGAGTGGATGTTGGGGGGAAAAAATTACTGCAAAACTAGAAGAATAAAAAAAGACTAAACCCAAAACAACTGTAAATGTCTAGAAAGGTAGGCTTAAACAGAGAGTTGTCTTTTTCTTCAGAAAATCAATTTACTAAAAGTACTTTGAGTTCATTTTGTTTGATGGAAACAAACTGTATTAAACAGCTTGAACATCCTCTAATCTAAACATCTCAAAGTTTCTCTTCATAATTGTGTTGTTTTTTGATCAGTCACTGTTAACTCTTTGTGTGGAAGAGTGTGTCACACTCCCCTATGGGAGATACACAACCTACACAGTTGCGACAAATCCAACAAACATATCAGGCAATCAATACATGGACAGTAAATTATTAAGAGTGGGATGCTGTGAAGTGGGAAAAGAGAATGAAAGGAAACTGCAATAAGGTGTTCATGTCAAGCTAAAGAAAAAAAGAATAAGAAGTCTGTCACAACACAACTGCAATTTCCAAAAAATATATCAGACACTGCTTGATGTTTGTTGTAGGTCATCTTTGTGGGAGTGCTAAATTGATGGAAAGTGCATTTGTCACACTGAACAAGTACAGACCACCACTGTACAATTCTGGATAAAGCCGTAGTCACACCATAAATATGGGCAATCTTACCCTTATTATGTTCAACTTGTGAATAGAAATTCACTTTACTGTTCCTCAAAAGACAGTCTGAAGGTTAGAAAAATGATTATCTTGCTTCTTGTTCGGTGTTCTTTTTGTTAGCCATCTTCTTTGCAGAAATAAACAGAAACTATTCCAACAATTAAACATTAAGTCTCTGTATAAACTAAAGCAATAAGCTTTAAGCCAAATCAATTTTACTGAATGAATACTTTGAAAATGTAAATACACAAATTATGACAATTTGACCTGTTTTTGTTTTTTTTTTCCATTGTGGCTTGATTATTTTATTATCATGTAAAAACCCTGCTGCTTGCAGAAATCTTAATCAGTACTGTTTTAAGAAAACACGGGGCAAATAACAGCATTACGCTGCCTTTGAGAAAGCTCTTAGACGAGGGCTGATCTTTTTGATTGCTCTTGCAAGAAAATGTATTCCCCTGACGAGATGCTTTCTTTGCCTTAATCCCATATTCTGCCTTCACATCCTCATTCTCAGCTACTTTGCTGTTTTTACATCTCTTTTCTTGTTGCCTTTAGTAATAGTTTTTCTGTTTCATTTCACTCTGGTCTATTCATTCATCTTGCCTCATTACTTTTCTCCCCCCCAGTGGCTCTTGTTTTGTCTTTGAAATTTACACTTTACAGTATGAAAAGAAGCTGTCCTTCTCTGCAAGTATTGGTGCCCAAGAGGCCCTACCATTGTTTGGACAGAAGTGTGAATGTTCACATGTGTGTGAAAGACAAAGAAAGACAGCAGAGTGTTCATGAGTGAGTGACAGCGTGTGCGTGTGTAGGTTGAATGTCCCTGCAAATACGCAATTAGGGGAAAGTGCATGTCGTGTGTGGACATGAATGGAAGTGACGGTGACAGTGAGCATGTGTGAGTTGGTGTGTGTTTGCGTGACATCCATCAGTTTCTCTCTGACTGTGAAGGCGACCCACAGAGCAGTGAGCAGGCAAGCAGCAAACCCCCCGCTGGAGAGACAGTGAATGAGCAGGGCAGAGAATGCCCTTTTATCTTCCCTAGTAGCCCCGCCAAATCCCTACCATCCCCTCCCTTTCCACCTGCTAACTCGCCTCCTCCAACTCTGGCAAACACACAAACTGCAGCTTCTTCTTCACCAGAGGGAAAGCTTTGAATTGGATTAAGTGGTGTTGGAGACGGCTTCGCACATCGTAAGATGCATGGATGAACAAATGTACAAACCCCCATGACACATAATTTTAGATTGTAGCAGAAAAGTCTTTAGGATTTGGTTTGGGTAAATTAGAAAAGCAACTGCACTGCATGTTAAAAAATTATTTGCAATAATCTTAAAAAAATAGAGATGAAGGGCAACACACAGCTGAAAAGGATCCCGAGCTACTCACAAATCATGCTGATATTGTTCATTTGAATTAACAATATTAGACCTTTTGCATCACCACAACTTCAGAGGATGTATAACCTGGAAAATTTGAGAAGGTGTCAACATTAAGTCAAAGGATGAGAAAATAAAAAAATATGACAATAACACTACATTCACAGAATAAGAAATAAAAACACAAAATCTCGCCTAAGGTGCCAAAGTGGCTACGGCTGGCCCTGCGTTCGGGGGGCCGAACTTGTCTTGGTCTCACCGAGTGCTGCCTGTTCCACTCAGCTCCTTCAGACTAGCACCAGCAGTAATTAGCAAACACCTGGTGGAACTGTGCATCTTCTGAATTAGTTATACAAGCTACTTCAAAGTGGTAAAAACTGTTAAAGGCTTAATGGAGAAATGTTGTGATGACGTTAAAAAGACAGGTTATGCTTGATATGTATAGCATTTTTACAACAAATGACAGTTACATACTTACTTAGTTGTGTTAAAATGGCACTATGTATAACATGCATAACACTGCCCCTTTAAACAGAGGAACAAGACCACCATCACAACATTCTCTGACATAGAACATGCTACTGAACAGTGGTGGAAACCTGTAATTTCTTGTAAATCCTTGGCTGTCTTGAAAACATCATTGATGATTTGGTTCTGATCCAATTCAGTCCTCAGGACTATTGGCCATGAAGCATAATGCAAAGTGGGTTGCAGTTAATTTATGCCAACCTACATTATTAGTTGCAAACAAACTAGCAAATGGTTTTAAAATTGCACCAGACTAATAATAGGCTTAATACAATCTCAAAGACATCAGCCACACACAGTGTAAGTGGTCGGAATCAAAACATGGAATCTGTGGATAAAGTTAATTGCTTCAAATCTGAGGATGCAAAAAATCATCTTATTGTATCAGATACAAAACTCCCCAGTGCGATGTGTGTACGCATTATGTTTTTATATATATGTATGTGTGTGTGTGCTTGCATCTGTATTCCATTATCTTTGTCATTAACCACAATAATGGGCCTCAATGTGAGCACCTCAGGCTATGTTTTGAGGATCACTATGCACGCAGTAGCTGTCTTCAGGCCAGCGCCTTCGCCTAATTGGGAAGGGAATAGTTGTGGAGTGGACGATCACACCAAAAGCCCCTAGCTCATTGACACAAGGTTAAAGACCCATTAACCTGGCCAGCAGAAAAATTGAGGAGGGGACAAAAGGGAAACTGAGTGGAATGGGAAGAGTGAAAAAGAGAAAGGCACACAGAGGGAAACACAAAGGCTCTCATTATTGTCACAACCTCCGACTCCTCAAGAATCACTAAAAATACCAACGGAGAGTTTACATTACAAGTCTTTAATCTTTTTTCACAGTACATTTTTGTCATTGCCTTCTACCCTTTAACAATTATCTTAGTCTGAAAGGTGAATGCTCTCTGCACCTTTTTTCTTGGTTCCACAGAAGTCAGAACACAGATCAAGGAATGACTTAAGATAATATTTGTCCTTGTTCATGTTGCAACCTGGAAACTTACGGTGTTTGATAGTCATTATAGCTAATTAACAGGGTAAGTACCCTCAGCACAAAAAGGCAATAAAAATCTCTTGTCTGCACTTTTGCATTCAACGATTGTAGAAACTGATCCAAAAAGTGTATGTGGCATATCTGTGTTTGGGGTCATGACCCAATAGCTTTCAGCTGCAAACAAGTGAATACAATAAATCAATAAATATATCTTTATAAATGTAGGACTGTGCAACGTTTCAAACAACTTATGTAAATATTTTCCAGCCTGATTTTTGTGCTTTTTCATAGATTATTGTACTGAACATGGAGCTAACTCCCTGTGCAATACAAATACATTACAAAAGAATAAACTTAAATATGAATTTGTTGACGCCTGGATTCTTATACCTGAGTTTAATGTTTTGTGGGGTCGGCCTTTTCCATTATAATGTCTAATATAATGTAATTTCACACTTGAGAAATGATTTGTTTGCTTGGAATAGATGTAAATAATCTTTTAGACTCGATTGTTAAAGAAGGAGTATGATGCAAAAAATACTTTTTTGAGCTTTATGTTATGTTATAGTGTTATTCCCTTATCAAAAACGTACCCAAAGTGTTGCTTTGACATACTCATGCATATTTGAGGATTCCTTGAATGTCCCATGGTAACCACTTGGTCTTACCGCCAGCTCCTGCAATGCGCCACATATTTTCCTAAAGTTCTGCTTTGGAGCTTTGGTCCCCAACTGAGTTCCTGTGGAAGAAAATCCACAAACTCTGTATCACCGGGATTTTTCAGAACAGAGACAAAAATGCTCACCTTAATGGGAGTGGGGAGATACTGTTCTAGTCAATCCACCTTGGATATAGGATTGCATAGGGACTGAAGCTCCTGGCACGGAAGCAACAGGGGTGTAACAATCCACAGCTAGAGACTTAGCAGCTGAGTTTGTTTAAATTACTCCGAATAATTCTGCCATTTAGATACAGAATCCAGCAACCATGCCTGTCAAGGAGGTAGGTGATCAAAGACTGCAGACCTGTGAGAAGAGGAGGAATGAGAATGATGTGGGATGATGAATCTACACATAGTGACTGGATATAAAAGAGTGCCAGAAAATCTGCACGAGGATGTGCATGCAGCAAAAATGAAGCAGTAGAGCTTTGAATTAAGAAAGCCCCAGAAAATGTCCTGGTTGAATTAGTTCAAGATCCCTGCAGCCTGGGTGGGGAAGAGAACATGGCACTGATAAAAACCTCTGCATTTGTTTACGATTATGTTGTTCGAAGTCAAAAGAATGTGATTGACAGTAAATGCTGAGTGTTTTGGGAATAAGTGGGCTGCAGCGTAATTAGAGAAGTGGCTAAAATGTGGTTCTACTCCGGAACTGACGTTAACATTATGACAACATTATAACTTCATGTAATGTTTGCACATGTAGTTCCAAACAATTACTTTTCCATCCAAGGGACAAAGACCAGCATGCGAAACACATTGAAACCGTTGCATCACCCATTGGCTCTTCTACCCAGCCTCCATTTTTAAACACACTGACCCTCAACACATTTACTTTTTTTCAGTTTGGTTACCTGCCTGCCTGCCTCCGAAGCAGTTGATAAAACAGCTTCGACTCCATAAAAAAACTATTATAACGTTGAAGATCTGCAGAGTTTTCTGCTTAAAAAGAATCCTGTCACTTCAAAAACCTCAAACTGAAGGGCCTTCAGATTCAAGAACATAAAAGCACAGACACTAATGATGGTACATAAGCCGCTCCTGAACAAGTAGATCTGAAAGTAAAATCTGAATATGTTGGTGTTTGTGGCCCTGCGGCAAATAAACAGGTGCCTAACTCCCACTTAGCATAAAAATACACAATTTTCCTTCTCAGCTCCCTTACATCATTTTGATATAGCACCCCATTATAGCCATCCATAATGGTCTCCCACACAGGTGCAGTCTGTTGATGCAGCATGCACCATACCATATGCAATCTCAGACAGTCACATATTCTATGGCAATAAGTGCCAAAACACAGCAAGTGTTTGCAGCACAGTGTTCCCAGGCTCTAATCTCTTTCAAAGGAAACAACAGTGCATTAACAAGAGAGAAGCAGTGACTCATAACACAATCGGGCCTCATATAAGGTGAAGACACAAAGATACAGAAAGAAAAAAAAGCAGGACACTAAAAATAAAAGTCATTAACAATAAAATGTAAACTCTTGCTTGGCAACCACTGCACACAGTATGTCTCCTAGAGGTTCCTGGTGTGAAAGTTGTTAAAACATGCAGAGACTTCATTTTTATTTTTAAAGAGTGAGAGTTTTACCTGCGGTAAGGACACAGTGACACAATACTTTCTGTTTATTCAATTAGTACGAACTGATGAAGGGGTAGGGGTTAAGTTTGTCTGAATATGACATTAATTTAAACAGAAAATACTCACCTTGAAGCAAAAGTTGGGGACACAAAACAACTTCTTTGCTCTGTTTTTGCCCTCAAGTCCCAGTTGGAAAAAGTCTACATTAGTCTGCAGTAGTTGGGGAAAGTTGACAGGGCAAGTTGACACAAAAATCTGATAGTGTGCTATTTAGTGTACGTCTAAAGTTTCCTAGCAGATTCCTACACTGTGGATTTCAGAAGCAAAACTGGACAAACTCCAACAGATGACTCTGATTTTGTTTGACACCTTATTCGACCAAAGAAGGGTTTTTCCAGAGTTAATCAAATGCAGGGAGCATCATGTCGCTTCCCCTACATTCAAACAACATGCCCACATCCTTTATCCAGTCATTCAGACCAATCAGTCAACTCCAACACCAAATCTAAAACTACCCATGTACAGCCAATACAATGCTTGACACGAGGGTATGAGGCACTTAGGGAAGTATTTTGAAATGAAACATGGTTACTATACACATCTAAGGTTGGAAGATAGATACAATAACCAATAGACAGGCATTTCCTTTTTGATAAAAGTTTACTTTGATTCTCATTATTCCTGGAATTTGTATTAGTATGTGCTTTACAAAGTGCAGTCACATCCTCCGTTGCTGAAAGGCCCTGATATTAAATGGGATCTTGTTCTGTAGTTTCATCTGTGAGGAACAATTTTTGAATTTAAAAAATGTGTGTGTGATTTTACCGCTTTATCAGAAATAAAAGGAGCATTTACTGTACATTCATGATGCTTTTTTTTTCCTGTAAGGAGCCTTTAATTAAATTACATTTAAATATTAACATCAGCTCATCTGTGACAATGCAATAATGGAAAAACATGGATCAGGCAAAAAAAAAAAAAAAAAAAGAATTTAAATCAAATCTCATGTTTCAGTTGTTCAGAAGTGAGCTCTGTAATCGTGTTACTTGCCCAGGGGGGAATAGTGCTGCATAACAATTTATTACGGGAAACACAGAGGCAGGTAAGGAAAAGAGTGGGGAATAAAACATTTGATTTTGAAAGATGTAAGGCAGAGGAAGAGATGCACAGATGGTGGTGTTCTCTCAGGTGTATGACAACCTGCAGGGAAAGATCTGTTGTACAGACGGAAGGAGGCAAAGATGCAGCAATAGGTGAATAATGGGAGGGACTGAACAGGATAGGAGAGGTGGGAGAAAAGAAGCAGAATATGTTGTGAATAAACTTAAAGATCTCAGAGGGAGAGTTGGGAAGGAACTAGAAGGGAAGGAGATTGACATGAGAAGAGAGGATGGAACGGAAGCTGGCTACTGCAAAGGGCCGGATGAAGGCACGGTGTGCAGGTTAGAAGTTAAGGTGAGAGTCAGCAGGATGCGAGGTGACCAAAGAGATGAAAGCCGAGGTTGGAAGGAGAAAGAGTTAGAACTGCTCAGATCACCTCATGGGCTGATTGGAAGGATGACTGTAGAGGAAGGAGGAAGAAAGGGGATGAAAGGATCTTAGAAAGTAAAGTTAAGGCAAAGATGGAGAGATGGAGAGACAGATGAATTGAAGAGCCTCACTTACAAAGTCTGCAAAGGAATGAACCAAAGAGAAGAAGCAGACAAATGGATGGATAGGCTGACAGGCAGATGGATGCCTGCCTGCTTACAGGGGAATGGAGAGTTTGAGAATAAGCTGGAGACAAGATTAGATTTATGTTTTTAATAGTGCCAGGACTTTAACATGTTGACTTTAGTTAATTATGCAGATTTTAATACATTAATATTTTTAATGCAATCAATAACTGTTTTTGTAACATACAAAGTCCTGAGTTGGAACCTTTGGATTTGCGTGTTTCTGGTACACATAAATTTGACACACAAGCAGCATCAACAAACACCACCAAATTATGACCAAGCCACTTCTCTTGACACACTGGAGTCTTAATATTTTCTTTAAATAAAAAAAAACAATCTGAATTGATCCAGGAAAGAGACTATTGATGTGTGGAAGATGTGCAAAAAGGAATAAGCCTATCACCAAAGCAATTTAGGCCTAAAATCTCAATGCAAGTCATGCTGCAACAAGCACAGATGTCCCCAATGCTAATGTCATCGTCCACAGTCCAAATTTCTAAAGAAGTATTTTTTTCAAAGACGTTACATGAATAGTAAGGGGTTCCTGAATGTGTATAATAACACTTAGCACCAATCTGATGATTGATTTACCTAATTAACATTTAACAGCCTAACAACTGTCTTTGTTGGGCTTAACTTTGGTTGGTGCTATGAACTAAAAAAAAGTTCAGTTTTCAGCATAGTTAAGCTCAACATTATTCAGGACTTTGTCTTGACAATTATTCAAGACAATGACTGGGCAGCATTAAATGGCTACATTTACATTTGAGGTTTGTATTGCACCAAAATATGAATGTTACAAAGAAGCAGTTCAATTAGAACTATTAGCTATCTATTAGCACTCTCTTTACCTAAAGACATGTGAATGAAAAAATGGCTAAAAGTGGAACACATTCTACATTTTAACTGACAGTAGGATAAAAAATAATTCAACATCACTTTTGTCAAAGAGGTACAAAAATACAATAGCTACAATCACATACTGTAGCACTGATAGAGCAGTGCTCAGATGAAACAGGTGTAAAAACGATTCTAAAAATATCCTTAAAACTAAACTGAACTAATGGGTCTTAAAACCACGGTTACAAAGATGCAACAGAAAGTTGAATCATTTGCCTCTAACCTTGTTCTCTGACTTAAGCGTTTTTGATACAAACAAATAACCTTACTGTAATTTCTGCTTGTATACCCCCATGATTTACTTCTGAACTGGACTTCACATCCAAAACATCCAGACACACACACCCACACACACACAAACGCCGACAAACCTGGTCCACACAAAGCCTGTCTCAGTGCAGCAGGAGATGTTGATTGATTGGTGCCTGGAAGAAGCTGCCTCATCCTATTAACATCTTCAAGACATGTGTGAATAGATATTTTATTGCCAGCACTGTGTAGGTCTGTTTGAACATGTGTGAATAATGGTCTCAACCTGCCACACACTCTATAAAGCGACAGCATAAATCTCAGTGTCTAGAGTTGCAGTCAAGTCAAAAGAAGAGAAAAATACAACACTATGATTTTGTTTGCTGTTTCTGGATTTCAAATGTACTTGTTTGATTTTGATACAAGGCAAATGTTTCACTAGGATTTGGGTTGGATTTAACCACACCTCGTTTCTGCAAGTGAAGAAAAAAAATGAAGAAAAATCAATGTATAAATTATAGTGCATGCTTTATTATGAAACGTTGAAACTTCTTTTTTTTACACTGGTTTAGGGAATACCTAAGAAGGCTTTTCACACTGAGTGATTTATGTTTTCTCAAACTGGAATGTTGTGCTTCAAAACATTTACTGGCTCATTGATACTGCACAAGATTGGTTGATTAGACTGTAAAGATTTTGTATGGATATGAAACACTTGAGCTACTGCATTACTTTGTTTGGTTTAGACCAAAATATGTTAAAACAAACAAAAATTAAAAATCCTAAACAAAAAATTTAATTTGGAAAAAAAATTCCCACTATAAATGTTGACCCTGACAGTTACCTTGAACTTGACACATAATTTCACTGTGAAAGGCTTAAATACACACTGTTAGAAAACTGCTTTGCCCAAATTCCCAGAGAAATTACCATTCAATAAAATACACTTCAGACAACAAATCAACCTTGAATCTTGTTTACGTGTTCTTAATAAATGTTTAAAAATGCCAAGCAGCAAATGGATTTTCTCTGAAAACAACAACAACAAAAAACAGAACATAAAAATATCACATTTTCATTTCCTTTATTTTTTTAACTGAAATTTACTTGGTGATTTATGTTGCTGTAAAATAACTATTTTTTTCCATTAAAGTTTTAGCGAAAGTAGCACTGTCATTTCACACCATTTGATTAGAATCCATAAATATATGAGGTTCTACATTTTCTTCCTCCTTCTCTCAGCTGTCTTTATCACGATTCTGCTCATGCAATGAAAGTTGATTAGGTCTTAGCTGTTTACCCCTCTTGACAAATTACATAATTAGATAGTATGAAATAATTAATTCATGCACACAAACTCCTAATGACTTAGGAAATGTGTGTCAGAAAGGCTTTGCAGAACCGCTGCCTTGGGTCATGCAAGTAGAGAGAGATGTCAGCATGCCTAGTTTGATGTGTACATAGGACAGAAACTGATGTTGCGTCTGTAGCTCATTCCCTGTTATAGATGTTTTATGCTTACCCATAAGCTTGTGATGCTGCGTGGGGACAACAAATACCAAAATCTTGTTTGCAGCGACACAACAAAAGATAAATAATTAAAGTGAAGGAGAAAGCAATTTGCACACAACACCAAGCTCTATGCCAGAGGAAAAAAAACATCCCCACCCCCAGAAGCTAAAAAAGCCCTTCCTTTCTAGTTGCTTGTCAAATTTATATTGCTTTGACCTTTTCCCTCAGGTTCCTCCATTTTGTATAACTGCTGATGTCAGCACCACCATTTTTTCTCCACATTTGGATAAGGAGGTGATGAGGTGGATGGCAATATCTACACCGGCACTCTCAGAGACAGGACGAACAAATGGCAAAGATACTCCTTACAGCTCTTTGTTCCACGGTGAGCAAATAAATATTTTTGGTTTTCTACTATTTTGCAGTAAAACAAATCCAGTTACTTAAACAGTTAAACAATTACATGAATCCAGTAAAAGTTGGATTTTTAATACTGAAATGATATTTACATGTTATGGCTATACAATCATAGGAAGGACTGCAGACTTCACAGTTGTCAGAGAGTCATTGAGGGTAAGCCACAAACGTTTATTGTGGCTTACCCTTCAGACACATAGTTCTCCCTGAACTATTTTGATAGTTCAGAGAGAACTGTGAAAATATGTTAACAATAAGTTGAGAAGAAAAAGCTGTGGTAGAAAAGGCTGCCCAAGCAACAGAGATAACTCCAGCCTTGCCAGGATTGTGAAACAAAGTTTATTCAAGAGTTTGATGCCGATTGACAAGGTGTAGGCTGGCACTCGAGTGAGAAGTTCAAGAGCCACCACACAAAGAAATGTCTGGGACATTTAATATGAGAATCATGTTGCTTTTCTTAAGCCACTCCTAATTCAGACACCATGTCTGAAACCTCTTGCCTGGGCTAAGGAGAAAAAAGACTCCAAGTAATAATCATTAGTATGTTTTGTTTGTCAGCAAACTGGACTGACCTAAAACCCCAGAGAACAATTAGGCACTTATAGGAGGAAGGAAAGAGACTCCAGACCAACGCATCAGATCAGCTTGTGGCCACTGCTAGAGCAATCTGGGCTTTCTTAGCATCTCAGCAGTGCTGCACAGGCTGATAGCAACCATGCGACACTGCATAGACCAGAATCAAAATGATACAGTAATTTGGGGAAAAGAAGCCCTGCCTAACCATATTCAATACAAATACTGGACCATACATGCTTATATTTATCAGTAGATTGACAGTTCTGTATTAGAAATCCTTATATTGATCACTTGAAATTACCTTTGTGTCCCCATGAGCCATTTATTTAACAAAAATAAATAATTAATTGCTCTTTGCATTTGAGTTATAAAATCATTTTCTGAAATAAACTTATTAAAAATAGTTAAGTTTGCTACAATGGTGTGTAAATTGCCTTAAGTTTGCAAAAAAGAAAAGAAAAAAAGGACACCGGTTAGACAGGGCTTTTTGTAGTGATAATTTGTGTCTAATGAATTGAAGTTATCAAGTCGTGACCTTAACCGTCATTATGCAATTATTTAATGAGGCTATTAAAGCAAATAATTTGATTTTAGGTCAAAGTGGGGCTATCTCCACCAACCCACACAACCACAGCTAAGCAGCATCACTTTCAGCTGTACACCTGAAGGTCACTGGGCGAAAATGAAGACAGTAATTAAAATCATATGCTCGTACAAAGTCTGATGAGAAAAGTGGGTCTAAACATAAAGAACAGTAAATTCAGTGATTACAGAAAAGTATTAATGGGGTTGAACATTTACAAATGTTGTCACTACTAATAAAAACTTGGGATTTGGGATTTTATGTGATAGACCGAAATTAGCACATAATTGTGATAGGGAGGACAAATGATACATCATTTAATATGTCTGAATGAAATGTTGAGAGTAACTCTTCTTACTCTAAAACTCCAGAATACAATCCAGGTAATCAAGTGCCTTCAAAAGTCTTCTAAGGTTCACCTGTGTAATTTATTTTCAGTATGGATACAGCTGTCCTGTGAAGTCCTCAAAGGTTTGTTAGAGAGCATTAGTAAACAAAAACATCATGGAGACCAAGGAACACAGCAGACAAACATGCAAAAGGATGCCACGACCAAAAATATACCAGGATATGACTATACCAAAATTTACTGGCTCAGCGAAAAGAATATTGTTTAGAAAAGCTTCCAAGAAACTCGTAGTTACTGTGAAAGAGTTAAAGTCAACCACAGTTTAGGGGAGATAATTTATCAAAATCACAACTGAAAATATAGTCCAGAAGAGTGACCAAAAAAAAATGGCACTCTTCAAGAAAAAAAAATCACAAGACACCACATTTACCACAAACCATGTAGGGGAAACAATAGACATGTGGAAGCAGGTGGGTTTTTTTTTTTTACCTGTATCCAAAATACTGTTTGTGGTTGAAAACTAAATGTGTCTGAGCTCACCATTCACACAGTGAAACAAGACAGCATAACATGTTCTTCTTCAGCAGGGACGTTTCTGTCCCTGATGGGAATATTTCTGGTGCTTAATGTAGGAAAATTCTGTAACAAAACCTGTTAAATCATCTTGCAGCAGTTTTCTGACTTGTCCTCTGTCTCTGATTCACACTTCACTGTAACTCTCAGGCCTCACACTGACCATGGACCTTGGCCCGCATCAGTATGAGAAAAGGAGAGGTAATAATGTTCTGGTTCATTTGTGTGTGTGCAGATTTGAATTAGTGGAACTGAAAGGTCATTCTGTGTTTTAAGCCTTAATGCAGTAAAGAGGAGGACAGACAGAACTGTCTGAGTCAATTCATGTCACAGATGACTCTTTCTCTGTGCCCTTTGATTCACCGTCCTCTTGTCACACCCTTAGGGACAAGTTAGCACGTTGGTTTGTGTGTGTGTGTGTGTGTGTGTGAACAGTACCTAAATATCTGTGTATGTGTGCGACCAACCTGAGGCAATTGCCAGCATCTATGACCAGATTTCACCACCTCTGAATGTGACACGTTAGCCAGTGGCAGCTGAGGGCAAGGACACCATCAATGGGTTACATAAAGATCTGACTGCAAATTTCTGTTCAAGTGCTTCCCCACATTTGTGTTGTCATCACTGTCGCTACCATGTAGACTGCATTTGTCAACAGTACATGAGACTAAATCAACATTATCTTGGAGTGAAGCGTTTCTCTGGGGCTCACAGATGAACTCGTCAGTCTGCCTTGTCAGAAATGTGACAACTGCTTCATTGTTTCAGCATGTTGCTTACACATGAGCTTTGCATGCTGGGTTAGGCAACCACCTTCAATTACTGAGCTTTAACTGACACTGCAAGTGTCAACCAGTAATGAAGACATAATTAACCCGTAGCTCTGACTTCTTGTCTCCTGTGACGACTGATGTCACATTTTCTCTCTGCAATGAAATATATGAAGGTACTAAAGAGAAACTGTGGGATTCACCAGTGTTCAGGTATGAGGAAAGCACTAGCGCGTGTGCATGTAAACTTCTGAATTCAAAGAAAGTTACAAAAAATCTCTAATAATTGTTCTTATTAATTTAATAATTTTGGTGATTCTGACTGATATAAGACAGAAGAGGTTTAGTCTGATTTGACTTCAGACAGTGAGATAAAAATACATGTCTATATGTCATTCGGAGTGTGTGAGCTTCTGGTTTCTACTGTATATTTTTGTTGGTCACTTCTGATTTAGATGAAATATATGCCCAGTGGCCTCAAACTGCATTCCTCTAGGGCTGCAGTCCAGAAACTTTTAGATGTGTCCTTTGTCCTTCATACTTGAATTAAATGGTGAAACTGCCTCACTGGCATGTAGTAAAGCTCTACAGAGCTCTGTTACCAAGCTAATATTGGAGCTTCATCTAGGTGTGCTGAAGCAGACCTTGACCTGCGTAAAAAGTTTCAGGACTGGAGTTTTATATCCACATTCATCTTGGTCCACATCTGTTTTTAACCAATGGAAACTAATCATCTCTTCCTAATCAACAGGGATATAATGTTCTTCCATAAATTTACAAAAAAGGAAGTATTCAAGTAAAGCTACCTTGGAAAGTTTTTTAAAAAGTTGGTATTATCTGTCTGTGTTTTCATTTTCACTTGGGCTCAATTTTCCGGTTGTGATGCACTTTTTGTTTAAATATAAATTTGCTTTAAATTGATGATTTATTTCTTTGTTTGGGTTCCATTTTCAAAATACTGCAGCGTGGTTGTGAAAGGAAGAATTCAGTAAATGTTAATAAAATGGAAACATAATAACTAACAAACTGCAGCCATTTAAACTGAAGACCTTGAATTTTTAGGAGCGCACTCAATCCCACTCCACCTTTTTATATAATCCTTCTTCCACCCTTCAAAACTAGAGATGTATGTTTAAAACTATTTTAGCTGAAATTGACCACGGAGGACCATCAGCGCTTCAAGCTTTACTCGCCCTGTAAAAAAGAGACTTCTCTACTGTGTACGCTTAACGTCTATTCTCACAGAAAATATGCACTGAAGACCTGAGCACAACATAAGCACCACCTTCTATAAGAAACCACTCAGGTATTAAGTAGTTCATAACACCAAACAACCCCAGAAACAAGCTTTAACATTTATGCAAGATTACAGCAACATTAAATATATTTCCTAGTCATGGTAGTAGGAAACAAATGCACACACAAACAAAAGGATAACAGCACGCACACTACACGTCCTCCTGCCAGGTTTCAGTGACAAAGGCTTCATGTTGCATAAATGCCATGCAAGAATTGAAAATATCAAAGCAAGCGAACACAGTATTGTGATGTTTTACTATAATAAACTGACTTGAGAATCCATGTGAAAAAGGATCAACAGCAGAAACGTCAGAGAGGAGAAGATATCCTGAGCTATGTGGTGTGCCGATACACCATAAAGAAATCCCGGCTCGGAAGCTTTATTGCTCCTGTGAGAGCAGCAGATACAAACAGTAGCAGGATTAAGAGCAAACTTTAGACCTTTCTTTTGCTCACTGTCCTCTCTGTCACTGCTTTTTTATTACTTCAGACATTTTTCTCCTTCTTATCTCTCCTCTTACTTCTTGTCTCTCTTTCCATAGGAAGTTGATGCTCAGGTTGTTTTGTTTCTTTGTGTCCTTTGAAAATCTTTGGCAATGTTTAAAAACTAAAACATTGCCATCATATGTATGGCAATGTATGACCTTCATACTCCCTATAATGACTCTGACTAAAATATGTTTACAATAAACACGGAACTATGGCAGCACAAAAATCCTACTGAATTTCAAGCTAAGTCCCAATCCTCAAGCTACAAGATACTAAGCAGGAATTTGCTTTTAAAGTGCACTTCAAATTAGGACTTTCAATGATGAGTGTCTTTGTCATTATTAGTCCCAAACATCTGCTTTCCTCCACTTACTGAGATCTGATTACAGCCATAGCAGATCCAGGAGGGAAACCCAGACATGCCTCTCCCATGTGAGGCATGTCCAGGTCATTCTGGGATCCCAAGGCATTCCCAGGCCAGGTATGGGTTAGTCCCAGTGTTGGGTCGGTCCCAGTGTTGGGTCGGTCCCAGTGTTGGGTCCCAGTGTTGGGTCGGTCCCAGTGTTGGGTCGGTCCCAGTGTTGGGTCGGTCCCAGTGTTGGGTCCCAGTGTTGGGTCGGTCCCAGTGTTGGGTCGGTCCCAGTGTTGGGTCGGTCCCAGTGTTGGGTCGGTCCCAGTGTTGGGTCGGTCCCAGTGTTGGGTCCCAGTGTTGGGTCCCAGTGTTGGGTCCCAGTGTTGGGTCGGTCCCAGTGTTGGGTCCCAGTGTTGGGTTTCAGTGTTGGGTCCCAGTGTTGGGTCCCAGTGTTGGGTCGGTCCCAGGGTTGGGTCCCAGTGTTGGGTCCCAGTGTTGGGTCCCAGTGTTGGGTCCCAGTGTTGGGTCGGTCCCAGTGTTGGGTCCCAGTGTTGGGTCAGGCCCAGTGTTTCTCTCAATGTGTGACAAGTTTGTCTCCAAATGGAGTCCCCAGGAGACATTCTGAGTTATTTCAGCAAGGAGGAGGCTCTTCTCTGAGCTCCTCATCTCATCTAAAGCCTACCAGGCTACTGATGGTCAAACTCATTGATTGCATCTTATTCTTCTACACTAACATCACCAAGTTGAAACTGAAAGCCTCCCACACACTTGCTCATTTTCTCTCAATGTCTCTTCCGTTTCTCTCTTGAGATTGTTCTGTCTTTAGTGCGTCCTTTTGAAACCCTTTGATAAAAAGCTGTATATTAGCTTCATTGCTGTGTTTAAAGTGCATGAAAAAGTTACATTACGGTAAAGCTGTATGTGTGCAGGACTTATCCTGTGGCATGGCTGTTGTCTTTTTCCTTTATGTCAAACAAGATCCTTTGTGTACCATTCGATTTTTATACCACTATATACCAGTAGAAATATCCATTATATTCTCCAATCTTGTTAACAGTAATATAATTTCTGAACAGCAACATTGATTCAATTATCTACATCAAATGTAAAAGGGTTATTCCATTTCATTTCACCCAAACACAGCTAAAATATTATTTGATCAAATTATAGATTGAAGAGTAAAATGAACCACTCTGTGAAGATGAGATATGATTTTGCTACTGTTTGTCTTATGTGAGTGTATTGAAAAGCAATCTTCCAAATTAAGTGTTCTGATGTGAAAGACGATAAGCAAGTGTTTCCATAGCTTCGCTACTTGGAAACACAAACACAGTCTGCACACACGCAGGCATTCGTTCAATCATTTCTCTGCACTTAAATTACCCCCAAATAAAGGCAACATTTTTGTCACGCAATAATGGTTTAAATTGTTTTTATCACTTCAGTCCTGCTAAGATGCGCATTTAACAGAAAGCAAAATCTTTTTTTTAATAAACGTTCCTCATCCAGATCTCGATGAAGAAAAAGTTTGGTGAAATTGTAGAGCTCCCCTCAGGCTTCATGTGTCTGGATACCAAGCTCTTTATGACACACACAAACATTCATTTTTGATACGAACAGCTTGTCTTAGTGACTATCACATACGTTTTTCCAAACCATTAACCAGCTCCAATTAAAACATGAAGCAATATGTTGTTTTCCTTACGAGAGTCTTGGCTACTCCTCCATCAGCCCTGTGGGAAGACACCTTTCATCTACTTCCATGTCTTATCCCTCCAGTCATTCACATATGGCTGTTTGATGCTTCACAATCTTTACAGTATGCTAAAGGAAAGTCTGGTTATTTTTAAGAACTTTCTTTCTCTTTTCAAACAAATTATAGAAATGCTTGTGATTTTTAAACACAAAGTTTTCTGGTAGCTAAAGTGAAACTGAGCGAAAACACCAGAAACATTTCAATATCCTCAACTTTTCTTTGGAAAAGAGATTCCTTCTTCCTGTCCTGGTATTTCTGTTGCTCCACAGATGTTTTAGGGAAAATCACAGAATTATCTAAATGTTGCTCAACGGTGTTCAGCAATGCAAGGACTTCCTTTAAATAAAATTTCAAATGCCAGTTAATTGGCCAACCTCTTCAAATAATTTTATAGTCCTAATGTAACAAATCCAATCTAATTAGTGTAGATGTGTTTGTAAATAACATATTAGTGCACAAACAAATAATAAATAGATTTTTGTTTACTCTCAGATGTGTTACATAGATTTTAGTGATTGGTTTGGTATCTACTTTATTTTTCTTTGAAAAGCATGTTAGCCATTTTCTCAACAATAGACAAAAATTTGAATTTTTTTAAACAGGATTTATATTGGACGGCAATTTTCTGATCTACTAGTTTTTCTATTGCTGGCATCTTAAAATTAAAACTGTCTCACAAAGCAGTCAAGGAGCAAAACACCAGCCCATATTTCCTCTAATATAAGCACATTAACAGCTTCACACTTTTTACAAAACATTTCACACACTGATTTGCAAAACACTACACCTTTGACACTGAAATCGATCATAGTTTTTCTTGCAATATCAAAGTCAAGACATTGAAATGAACACACTTATGGCCCAAGTGGTTAAAAACAACCACCAGGTGAATAATCAGGGACACATCAATCAGGTTGACAAACACTATAGAAAGGCAGCAGGTAAGGCTGGATTTAGGGTAACATTACTCATTGTTACCCCATATTGTGGAATAAGGTCTCCATCTTCATGCCGACTTCAGTTTTTATGACACCGAGCACATTGTTACATTTTTGAACAGACTATTCCACATTATGACTCTAACTAATAATAATAATAATAATAATAAATTTTATTTATGGCTACAGAGGAAGCTGGTGACTGAATTAATGTGACATCGATGCAGGGATTGATTCGTCACTCCAGAAGATTCTTCCCACATTGCCTGTGATGTTGATGAGGCCATTTAGCCAGACACAGCTAGGAGGAGGGAAACGGATCATGTTTAGTGGGAGGTTTTTTTTTTTTGTTTTTTTTTCCGGACTTCAGAAATTTATTGTGACTTAAGTGAGAAATAAATTAATCCATTGGATCTGCACAACAATTATCATCATTATGTAGTGTTAGTAAATAAAATTTTACACTTTCTTTGTGTAAATGATGCAAGTGTATTGAATCCAACAGACTGAGACCATTACATGCATGTGTTGGATGTTTTGATTAGAAATTAAGGTTTTTGTAAGAAATTGTAGCGTGTTGAATGAAGTGTTACATTCTGGTATTGTGCTAATTGTTTGAAGTGCTGTACAAATTGTGTGAAGTGTAGTTAGTAAAACTACAAACTGTTTTATGTGTCTAGAAATACAAGTGCTTGACGAGTTGGTAAAGATAATAAGACTAAAAAGATGAACAAGGAACAAATATTGTTACACTAAAGCTTAAAGACTGTCCTAAAAGTAGACATCTGATTAACTCTTGATTGTCTTTTTGTACCTAAATTAAAACTCTATTGTCATTGTAATGTACCACAGTATCTTTCGCTATGTTCAAGTTTTTATAAAGCTAAATTAATAATGTCCAAATCTGCCTGTACTTTCAGTTCTGCTTATGTTTGAAAACAGAAATCTCTTTTGAAACGTATGATGCGAATCACATGTAACAAAAATATGATGGGAATCTTCAAGGTTGTTATTGGAATATGGAGCACAGCACAGCATGCAGTCCAAAGCAATGAGAAGATGTAAACTTGCGTGTGTGTGTGAGAGTGTGTGTGTTAGAGAGAGAGAGAGAGATCATGTGCAGCGTAATCCATCTCGGAGAGATGGTTTGGGGATTTACTCCACAACACTTAGCTCTGCAGGGGTTTAGGGGGTGTGCGGACAAACTCCCTGCAGCACAACTGGTCATGATGAAGGAGGCAATTTGAAGTTACTCTTATTTTTCTGCACAGCTCAGTATACAAGAAAGAAAAGTAAAGTGCAAAGATATGCTATACAGTCTGTGAATGAAAAGAGAAAAAGGGAAGAGGGGAATGGAGGAGAAAAATTAAACCAGGTAACACAAGGAACACAAACAGAGTAGCATGTCCTTCACTACTCACACTTTTTCCACAACAACTTTATTTAGCAATTTGTGGAGGAAAACTCCACAAATTGCTAAATATTTCTCTGTATGACTTCTTTTATCTGTGTACATTATGATAAATTGTCAGAATGCTTTACTTTAAATGACTCACAGAGCCCTGTAGTGGTTTGTTTGTCTTGGTTTATTTCAGTGTACAGAAATGCATTTAAGCAACAGCAAAACACAGGACAGATAAATTAGAGAGCACTACACAGTACGCAGAAAAACAAAAAGAAATTTGTGAGAGCAGCACTTTCTGATTATCCAGGCAATTTCACCTTTTAAATGTCTTGTAAAAAAAAGATCAAATACATAAAACAGACAAAGTACAATAAGAGGATGAGTATTTGGAATAAAATGAACATATACAGAAGTAAAGTGAGAATAATTACCACACGTGACTTTGAAAGACCAGTGTAAATCTTTATGAGAACTGAATGGAAAAACTGGCTGGACTCTGGAAATGGAAAACATTCTGCTGGCTTTATCAATAATGTAATATCAGAAAGCATTTGGAAAAATCTATTACATTTATTAAATTGGTGACTGATGTCAGTAAATACTAGAAATGTGAAAACTGTTAGCACACCATATACTTACAAACAAAAGAGATGAGAAATTGGACAAATCTTTGATAAGTGATTGTCTCTTTATTTATCCTGGAAAGATTTTAAGTTCAATCAACTTGGAGAACAGCAGTCTGTGGAAAACATTCAATTCAAAAGAGTTGATATGTTTTCTCAGGAGCATCTTGCTCAGTTCACACAGAACTTTGGCTGTGCAACACTCAGAGAATAAAAAACGGACTAATGAGAGCTCCTGCACAACATCTAGGAGGCTTTGAGGCAGCAATGAACTTTTCTGTCTGTCAAAGTAGAGTAGTGCCAAATGTGAGGTCGTCCATCTGACAGCTGTAGCTCAGCTTGAACTGATTTCAGCATAATGATCCCAAGAACAGTTGGACATCTGCACCGGGATTACGAAAAAGAAAAAAAAAAACAATAACTCAAAGTCAAAATGGAAAAAAAGCAGACGTTGAAGTTTCAAGAATTGATAAAACTCCAAACTCAGCCTGATTGAGATGCTGAGATCTCGCCTACAAAAGAGCTTTGGAAAGTCCAAAGTCTGAAAACCAAAACCGTTAACTATGAATTTATTTTCTAAGACAACAAGACAGTTTGATAAGGGAGATCGTGAGGAAAGGAGCATTTCTTGGACTTTATGTGGAAAATTGATTCTGCAAGTATCAGATTCATAGTAAATGTATTTTCTGGTTAAGTAACGAATGCACCTTTTTAATAGTCACCTGAATGCTTCACTTCAGAGAAGCTGCCAAAATCTGTTAAATCTTGTAGAATGAGACTAATTTTTTGTGTGTTAGATGTTGAAGTGAAAGCTAACTGGTCGGCGTGTCAAAGGGTCTTCTCCCTGTTCAGATCATTAAATGTGTCAGGTGCTCAACAACACCTGACTCCAGCTTAACAGTGGGTGGTCCCACATCAGCTTTTATTACTGAAAATGCTGTGTCACAGCTGGTTGGGCTGGTAGAGGGCAGATCCCACATCAGGTCATTAATGCATCCTACAGTGGGGAGAGAGGGTGAGGAGAATTCAACACAGTCAGAGAGGCAGAGGGTAGCAATGTCCATCATGATGCTGTTTTTCTTCTATCTTCACCTTTTACCTGCTGTACAGCAACTTATTGTCTACAATTTTATACAAATGCTGCAGGAATTTAAAGGAGTAGCATGCTAGAGACAAACTACCATCACAAGATACTTGGAAATAATTGATGTACACCTTACAAAGAGTTAAACCCAACTTAATGCTGCCACCTGCCCTGTAATATAGATTTTAGGTAATCAAACAGTTTCCCTCAGAAGTTGGTAGCTTCACTCCATTTAATTCATTAAAATTTTTCCTTCAAACACCCATTAAATGGAGAAATCACTACGACTGGACATTAGCCTATTCCAGTTTTGAGGTATCGAACCCATCAATTTCATATGTGCATACACTGAACCCTTCTTTAGTGATAAATAACATTCTTTTTTTAACATTCATTTTTTTCCAAATTCAAGACATAAGTATGTGTTTTTTTGCTGGTGCACAAAATAAGCCGTGCGTGAACGTCACCTTGCTCAAAGAACAAAACCATGAACTCACAGTAAATGACAGAATTACTTTATTCTGGCCCCAAAAAATATTTTGGCCCCATTAAAGAATTTCAGCACCCCCCAATTTTTTTTTTTTTTTTTTACTATTTTACTCATTAAAAATAAATTTGGATTTTTTTTTAAGAATTTAAAAAATTTTAATAACTTATTTTTTATTATTATTATTTAAAATTTAAATCGTTGTTTTGTTGTTTTGAATCCACAAAATAATTTTTTGGGGGGGCAGAGAAAAGCATTACACAAATTACATACCTGCAAATCAATGTGACTTCTGGTGTTGTTTTTGGGAGACCAGTTCAGATAGGCTTCACCTTGGCAAGTTCATCTTCACAGCAAGGTCTGTTCATTTTCTTCTTTTTTTATTTGACATATTTAGTATGGATTAGCATATTAAGAAAGAAACCACGCAACATACAACTACGACAGCCGTTGAATACCGGGCGCACTAAATTCACCGCAGCACTGATTGGCCAAGCAATGTAACATGATCTTCTGCAGCAAGTGATGGCCAAGCGGGGCATGTCATCACAACTTTACACAAGTGTGTCTTTACCTCCGCGGCAGCGGCTCCTCCGAACCCCTGAGACCCACTCACCGAACCCCAAGGGTTCGATCAAACCCAGGTTAAGAACCACTGCCCTATTCATTAGCGAGACTGTTAAAATTCTATCATAATATACTTAATAACACTAATGGCTCAAAAATGATTCATACCCTTACCAGATTTTGAATTAAAATAACTTTCGTCATCACCAAAGTTTTTCAGGTTAGATGTTTTCCTTCCCAGGTTCTCAATCTGTAGGTTTCTCCACAGATTCAAGTGTCATCATCACCTCAGACTGTCGACTGCCTTCAACGTTCAAGCTGCTCTACTTTAGCTCCTTAATTCATGGTGTGACCGAACTCTTTTGATTGTAAATTCTGGTCATTGTTGGTTTTTATTGTGTATCACTTGTGCAACTTTCTTCTTATCTTCAGACTTTGACAACTGATTGTAAACATTTTTTGCAATCCCTTTCAAAAATATTTTTATTCCTTACATTTTTTCACACTTTAAAAGCAAAACTTAAGTCATTTAGTTAGATTTTTTTTTAAATCCAAAGGTCTAGACCTAAGACAAATTATGAAAGTGAAATATATGAAAAGGTAGCAAAAAAGCATACTTGCCTTTTTATCTTACAGTTATAGGTTTAAGAAAATAGCCTTGAATTGAGCCTATTCAAAGCTCTTATAAAGTCAGCAACTTTGCTGAAGATTGCAGTGTTGAAATTAGCCGCCTTTCATTTATCCTCCCCTGTGAATTTGGCTGTTAGGTGCCATTCATAGTTGATTTGTCTAAATGTGCTGTCGCTGCTGAGAAACTTGATTTAGATGCAAAAAGGAAAATTGCACAGTGTCACATGCACCAGCATAATTTACATGCCTGTCTGTCTGACAAACAGTCTATTCCAACGAACGCACAAGAGTCCAAGAGTGGCCACGAAACTCGGAGCTGAATTTACAGCAGGAAAAAGATACATGTTTTAGTGACCAGCGGGGGTCAATGGGTGTAGAAAGTGTGAAAGAGTTGTAATGAAAATGGAGAGAGAGAAAGGGTGAGAGTGCCAGGGATGGAAAAGAGGGTTAAAAAAAGAGAGAGGCATCAATCTTTCCCCTGCTCCCTGTGGTCTGGGGTACCTGTCCTGTTTCTGACATCAACAAAGCCAAGCCTTCTGGGTAGTAATCAATCAGTCACACTCCGACAAGCTGGCGGAACTGAGTGCTCTGTGTTTGTGTGAGTACAAGTGTATGTCTGCGTAGGTATTCAACTGTGCAATTGCATAGGGGTGTGTGTGTGTGTGTGTGTTTCTGTGTGTGCTGGATGGAGGGGGCACATTAGCTAAGCCCGAGATGAGTAGAAACAGGAAAAATGAAGTGTGGAAGATGGTGAGAAAAAAAGGCAAGTGAGACCTGAGTGTGAAACGAAGAGAGATGAAAGAAACCAGCTCAAAAAAGATGTTATTTAGAAAAATGATGGAGTGAAAGACTGAGCAATGGGAGGAATAAAGGAAGCAGAGCAGAGTGACATTAAAAAAAGTCATATTCAGAGAAAGATTTCTTAACATAATAATAATGACAGACTTTATTTAATTAACCTTTCAGACAAAATCAGTGAGGGGAAAGAATCTGGCTATTGGATGTTTGGTTTCTGTTCTGGTGTATTGTGAAATTCATTCAGGCTATTGTTCAGGTTATTTGGGTGACCTTGGTTTTAATGAGAATCCAAGAACCTTTAAAACCTTAATGCATAAGAGAGAGCACATAGTACCAACAATCATTGCTGCCTGTAATCTAAACATTTTACTGCTTTTCCCATCTACAGTTTTTCATGTTCCTGTGTCTTTACAAAGGAGTTGCATGTCTTATTTTCTTTATCTTGTTTATTCATAATCAACCAATCCCCGCTTCCCCAGAAAGGCACTATATTTATTTAGGACAGTTACATCTCCATCTCCATCTGGATCTACCCAACAAGCGTCTCTTTTCTGTGTTTTGCTTCTACCTGCTTCTATTCATGCTACGTTTATTTTGTTGAGATTACACAATACTACCATTTTCCTAAAACAACGGCCTAAGTCATTTTTTGCAAAAGAAAAGAAAAAAAGACGGTGGCATTAAGATGAAACGGAAACATTCCTCTCTGAAAAGTTGCTCAAATTTTGTTCACTTGGATAGATAATTTCAGTAAATGTAAATGATTTTGCACCTGATACTAAACTGGATTTAGGTCTTGGATTTATTTTGACTTAAACCATTTAATTGAAGCTCTGTCTATATTTCTGGGATTGTTTGGGCTGTTTTAACTGCATCCGTCTTCATAAGTCAAAAAACTTAATGTCTGCAGCTTCGTCTACCATTGAACCTACAGCAGGCCGCATGGTTGACCTCCTGACCTGTTTAGTGTTTTCCATCCGGCCAATAGCCAGCTTCCAGAACAATTCGGGATGATCTTGAGGTTTTTCGTCTGAACTCTGAATCTTTGAAATTTGGTTTGTTTTTCTAACATGTGGTATGAATATTTTTGCAAGGTACTGTAGACAGTACTGATGCTTTCCTGTGAGCTTTTGTTTCACACTTTAAAAGTTTCTATTGGCGTTGAAAGCCCAGTGTTAGTTATTGCTTCCTAGATTTTATCTACATTAAAGCCTTTCTAAGTGGAATATCTGATAACTTCTCTAACATTTTGATAAATTTGTTCAACAAGGCTAGAACTCGCTGTATGCAATTCGTTCCAAATTATCCACTTTCTTCTAAAGGTCTTGAGGGCTGACAGCCTACAATTCACCACATATGGCCATATACATTTGAAAGCATTTAATCAAAAATGTCTTTCATTCTCTCCACATTGTTTATACAAGGCCAGAAATAACTTTTCTCATTTCAGAGGCAGTTACTAAAGGACACAGACGCAGATTAGAGCAACATTTTTATTAGACAATAACTTAATTCCATCAATGTTTTTCATGGCCCCAGTTCTTTGTTTAAGCAAAAATTGGATTTTTACTGAATGCTGTCTAAATATTAGTCTTTTGGTTAAGAGAGCAATAAAAGAAAGCTATAACATATAAAAGCCTGATACAAATCCTAAGGGCCTTCAAGAGAATGTGGTCCAATTAAAAATGTCAGTTTGCATGTTTTTTGAGCTCTCCTCAAAGACCTTAGTCATCTCTTCTTTAGATCTCTGATCTTTAAGGATGCACTACCATAAACTGGGCACTGTAAATCACTAAAGATGTCCATTAAATTAGCCCTGCAGGCAAATCAGATCTACCATAATTGCTTAAATGCATTATGTTGATTAATCGGTGCTGGTTGTAAGTAGCAAGTGGCCCACTTAGAGGAGATTTTATCTTTTTGTTTCACTCTGATGTTTCACCATATAGAAATCTTCACAAATAAAGGACCTAATGAAAGTTTTTCTCCTTCTCTGCTTTTCATTGCCAATCACTCTCTCAGCTCTCTCATTTTTGATTGGGCTCCCTTTCTTTATACCAGGCTTCCAGTAAAAGCACTTTCTACTATCTATCTCATTATCTTCTCTCCATCTTCTGAGGCATTGGCTTTTAGGGATGAAAAACTGCACCCAACCAAACTGTCCATTCGGAAGATGAAAATCACGTTGTTCCTCTTCCTTATCACAATCTCTTCATCAGTGAACGCCGCTCACATGCGGGCGTGTTTAAAGGGATTGTATTGTGCTCTGAATAATGTTCTAATTGCCGTGCGCTTTCTGAAGAAAATCCAAACAGATCTTTTCTTTTAGGAAATTTGGGCACAAGAGAAATTATTTGTATTTGTCCAGTCTCACCTGAAAAAAGAATAAGCTTGTCACAACCTGATTTTCCCACTTCTTCCTTTGGCACAATGGTTGTTTAGAATAACAGCTTTTTTCATGCTCATATTATTGGAAAGCCATCTGTGCTTTGCTTGATTAAAAATGACAAAGTTGAGGTAATGAAACAAATTTATGAGAAAAAAAAAAGTTAGGCTTAGTTAAAATGTTAGATCGGATGTTCACAACTGGTGAAGCACTGACTCCTCTGGAGTTGGATAAAAAAAAAATCAGAATCAAAACATATTTTTCAGTTTTAACTTTAATTGGAAAATGTAGTTGTTTTAATAACATTAATAATACTTTAATTATTTCGTTTAAAAAAATGGTGGGTGGATCTTGCTCTGATTTAACTTTAAAAACTTTTGTGATCTTGATTCAATTAATGGCTGATTAATTATCCAGTGTGTTAAAGCAGGAAAACATTAAAAACATACAGGGAAGCATGGCATGAAGACCAGGGTTGAAACACACTGGCTTAAAAGAAAAGCCCCTGTTGCCCATTGTGCCTTGCAGATCAGCACTGCCCCCCTATTAGTGCGGCATGGTACTTCCTGACTGACCCTGCGCAGTTTCACTGTGAATTTCTGGCTAATTGAAAGATATGCAACACATTTACTAAATACAGTACAGACCTTGCAACGTTAGCATGTGTAGCACAAATACAAGCAAACAGGATGATATAAAAAAAATGAGCAACCGACTACCTGTTTCATTCACTGTATTAATTTTATTATTCTTTTCCTAGTATTATTGTGTTTATTGCGTTAACAAATCTTCCTTTTCTTCTGTTGTTTACTTAGTTTAGTTGAGTAACTACAACTTGATAAATTCCTGATAAACATTGAAAACAGTTTGTAGCTTCTGTAAACTGATCGCTGCTTACGATAAAGCAACATATGCAGAAGCACCACTGTTGAAATGTGACTGTCTGTCACTTCAGTCCCTTTCACGTTGGATTACAGATTCTGTAGAGTTTATTGTGAAAGAAATTCATTAAAGTATAAATTAGAACAGATATAATATGGTAACTGTTTCTTAAGAACATCATGAATAACAAAACAAAACTTAATATAAAACAGTATGTGTAGTGCTGCCTTCAAACTTTAAATAAATATGCATAAAAATAAAGAGTAATTAGTAAAAAGTATACATATATAATGTAATAATCTGCTTAATATATCTTGGGGGTGGAAAGAGACTTTAAGAGAGAATAAAAAGAGTTAAAATAAAATAAAATAAATGAATGCCTTGAAAACATGTTAGAAGATATATAGCAACTTTTGGAACATAAAATGATTATCTTTGCCTGTGTAGAAATATGAGATATTAATAAAAAATAATGTGAAAAGATAAAAAAGACTCAAGATAAATACTGTATGGGTAGACTGTTACTGACCAAATTGGTTGATTTAATCCAAGGACAGAATTGTAGTTAATTCAGAGGTTCAAAATGAGGTTCAAGACTCACAATTTGCTTCTTGAAAGTTATCTGAAAGTTTTCATTCCAACTTGTCGGGCTTAGAAGTCAGGAAAAACCACAAAATAATTTAAAGATGCTCCAGGAAACCTAAACTCATCTTTCCAAACCAGTTTTAAGGCTGTAACAGATAGAAACTTGGGTGCAGCATGGTGCAAAGAAGATGCTAATGATAAAACATGAAACTAACAGATGAGGTATAAGGAGAACAGGACAGTCAAACACTCAGGATACAATGGAAACCAGGGCACTAAAATACAGAGCAGGTGTGATTAGTGACATGGCAACCAGGTAGGACTGATTAAGGTAGTGCTAAACAACTTAGTGAGAGTGCTTTGGCCCTAATTGTGTGTATCTCTAATAAGGGAGAGAAATTGAGCTTTGCAACTAAATTGCAAAGCTTAATTTGAAATTTAGTTGCAAACTGAGCTTGCAACTAATTTTGTAATTTCATTGTATTTTCTAATTTTTTTCCCTCTAAATCAGAAGGTAATGAAACAACCTTTCTGTTACTGATGGCATATATGTGTGGTAAATGAATGCAGCTCTCTTACTCACCATCATGTATATTACTGTAAAATAAACTTAAGGTGTCTAACCCCCCAGTCACTGGTATTTGCTTGAAAAAGTAACTTTGGGGCTCATGGATTCAAATCTTTTCTTTAAACAGGCAAACATAGAAGTTACAATCTACAAACCACGAATACCACAGTTTCACTTTTGTTGTTCCATTGGATGGATAACAAATTGAACTTCAGCTTGAAACTCTTGTTACTTCGATTTGAAAGCCATGGTAAAATCCTTGCAGTCCATTTCATTCTTTGTTTGCAATGGTTTTTAATCTAAGCTCACATTTATCTTGTCAATCTTCCATGCTGTTACCATCTTGTCTAAGCTTACTTGTAACAAAGACATTTAATCTCTATTGTCTTCTTAGGTTAAATAAAGGTTTTATAGGTAAGAGGCTCCAACCCTATTCAAGCAAGTTATACATTATGCAGATATCTAAACAAGCATTATTGATGAATTACTTATCTAGCTGCAGCCGTTGCATTAGCAGTCAATGAGTGGGATTCTGAGTTTGTTTGTTTTTCCCTACACATATGGAGCATATCCCTCCACTGCACAAATATTCCACAATCTCTTCTTCTGGCATTCATTTGGCAGAAGAGCATTAAGGCTACAATCCAAACAACTATCCAAAACATTAATCTTCATGCTGACCCGAAGCTGCCATGCTGGTATACTAATGAGCACTGCATGCTGTGACAAACCATAAGAAACAGTCCTTATATCTGCACTCCCATCACAAACAGACCCTATCTCAGCGGTGATGCTGTTTGACTGATTATGCTTTTACCATAGAGCTCTGGCAAGGTACCAGAAGAATCTATTTGCTGAATAAAAGCTTTTAACAAAGACGCCTTCTTCGCTTCAGACTGAATGTTGCTGTTTAGTAAGAGAACATCCATCTTGTCCTTTCCCTAAGATTTGGATCACAGTGTAGAACATTTTCATATGGACATATGGCTGCAGTGCAAAAGCTGTCGTGGTTCTGAACACCAATGCTGCTTTACAGTGCAATTATCTAAAGCCACTTTGCGAGGTGTTCATATATTACCCATTTTACTACAGCAAATGGTTCTTTCAGCGTCGATAAACAATAAACATTTTTGTAACTTATTTTATAAGCACTAAAAGTAAAATATATGACTGTGTCTGGCTTGCTCTACAACAAATGCAGCAGATTGTTGATTTTGATTCAATGACAAAAAAGTTACATTATTTCTCTAGAAAATAATAATTAACGAGGTCGGTCCATTCCAGACAGAGGTCAACAGGGACCAGTGTCCCTGTGAAACCGGTCCCTGTTTTAGACCCTGTACTAAATAAACTATAACTAATCGGTTACTTGGACCACTTTCATTTTCTACCTTCGCAGTTTTACTTTATCAGTTGTATTAAATTGTCGCCCTTTAAGCTGTAGTTGATGAGTGAATAACATATAACATGATATAAAGCGTGCAAAAATCAATTTTACAGAATACCACACCATACAGCCAAACAACCATCCATCCATCACCTTCTGCTCATCCAGCTTAAACAGAGTCTGTTATTTTTCTAAATAACCTGGGAGCACGTCCCTATTATTGCTATAAAATCTGTAGAGCAAACCCCTCCTAAGTAATACTTTACTGCTATTTGTTTTGGAGAATCCAATCACATATTAAAAAGAAAAACAGAAAGTTTAATCATTTTAGAGGCCATTAGCTGATCAATATTTGTAGCATTTCCCCATATGATTTAACTCAAACTACTTGAACAGAAACTATTGGTTATTCAGATCAATAGCCAGACAAGAGCCACCAAATCTGCTGCTTAGCAAGAGATTATTTTAGTAAAAATTTTAATATTTTTACAAAATCTGAATATCCACACTGGGTTCCATTGCTGATATCTTTTGACCCACCATGAAACAAAATTCTATAAACTCATTTATATAAACCTATCCTTCCTTGGCGTATTGTCAAGATATAATTATATAGTTGTGTTTATGAAGCCAGGATAAAAATGGAGCATGTTGCTGGGTAATTATACCAGAGAGCAGTCTCAATACATTTGTTGAAAACTCAGCAGAAATGTGTTTTGATTTTCACCATGAAGGAAGCTGCTCGTCTGCCATTAAGATTTTTAGAAGAACAAACAAAAGTTTTTAAAAAGGATTTGAGTAGAGTCCCAGAAACCTCTGCAGGTGGATTCCTCACACTAAACAAGCATTAAAAATGACTGATTTCATGTAAAACATCTATGAGTGACCTAATAAAGACAATATCAGTCTGATGTCTTTTCATTTCATTGAGTCACATTACTGTAAACATCTTTTCTCTGAAAACACAACATTTATTTTTCCCTTCTGGTGAAAACCTTAAATGAAAGTAAAAAGAAAAGTGTTGTAAAATTGTTTTTAAATTTATCGTAACACATTTGCTCTCTCAAAAAAGTTACTTTAAAAATCCACAGAACACATAACAATCACATATAGTATCTAAATAAATTAATATCTACAAGAACACAATACAGCAAACACAAAGTCTTTTCACAAGTTTTATTGTTTTAAATTCCTAATCAATATCTTGTCTTGTTGATAAAATAAATGTTTCAGTCAGCCAAAAGTAGACTGGAGCTCTAATAAAAATTATTTGGTTGTTATGTAGTCATTCAGACATTTTGTGTTTTTAGCCAGCAGAGTAAGCAGTGCCTGAGTGCAATAAAGGAAATATGTTTAGTTTTCTCTTATTTGGTCTTCTTTAGTAATTTATATTCTCTATGTCTTTGTCTATTTCTTTTCTGTCTGAACAAAGTGATCAAGACAAACATTCAAGCTACAGCCACAACACTGTAAGCCAGGGGTCTCAAACTCCAGTCCTCGAGGGCCGCAGTCCTGCAGTTTTTAGATGTGCCACAGGTACAAAACACTGGAATGAAATGGCTTAATTACCTCCACCTTGTGTAGACCAGTTCTCCAGAGCCTTAATTATTCTATTCAGGTGGTGCAGCAGAGGCACATCTAAAAGTTGCAGGACTGCGGCCCTCGAGGACTGGAGTTTGAGACCCCTGCTGTAAGCTAATTTTATTAAGGTTTTTGTTCATTTCTGTAAGAACATGTATCAATTGTCTATTTAATATCAGTGACATTTTAAATTAGTCAAGCATCAGAATGTCAAAATGTACCAACATAAATAAATTGTGACACGGTCAGAATGACATTTCAAAACACTTGTGATCTGTTTCAAAAGTCTGAAAAACTCATCGCTTAAAGCTGCTACTTTTTTCATTATGATAATAAAGAACGGGATGCTATGGATTTTTTATTTTTTATTTTTGGTTTACCTATGATCGTCAGTGTCGTAGTATAACAGATAAGCTGTAAAAATCTGAGTAGTCTTAAGGATTCATCAGCTAAAGAGACATACATTTCCCTCGAGTGCTGGCGGAAACCAAAAACAAACCAGGGGATATTAGCTTTTAATTTATCGGGGGACTAGAAGCTGACTCCATATGAATGCTAATGTTGTTCAGTATCTGCTGGATGCCAAAAGAGACAAATTTTAAATAACTAGCTCATTATATGTGCTGAAACGGCCATAATAAGTCCTGGCCTGTGTTTGCAGCTCGTTTCCACTTCTGAATGGTTAAGAAGTAGAAGGAAAGAAAAAAGATGCAGAGCAAATTTAACGTCAGGGTAAACAATGTACAGTGAAACGCTTCGTTATTAAAGGAGCTTGTGCACAGGTTCACTGAGAAATTATGAATTAAATTTCTCCCAGCAGTGATCGATGAGACAGCAGGCTTAGGCTGGATTCATCCAGCCTTTCTCAACCGTGAATCCTACAGCAAAAATCTTGTTCATTGAAGACATGCAATGATTATATGTCACACTGATGTGAAAAATGTGAGATATTAAACATGCTTTTTAATAATTTCTGTGAAAATAAAGCATATGTAAAGGGTCTCCTTCTTATTGATGTTATTAAATCTTGTTCTAACATACAAAGTTGCTCTATTACACAAGCTGATAAAGTTCTTCATGTCATTTCGACTTTGTTGTTGATATCTTCTTTTCAATTTGACTTACTTTCAAAGTGCATTGATGACTCTGATGTCACTTTTAAAGCCTTCAGATATAGAATAGAAAATTTTGGTGATCTGGGTCTTTCTTTTGTATTAAATAGAAATCCTGGGGAAGCTCTGTGAAAATGCCTTAAACTGTAATTAAATTTTTATTGCAACTGCACGGTTAATCACCTTTTCTCAAAAAACATCCCACATTATTACATTTTTGCTCAAAGCAACCATAACAATGGCACTAAAATAAATAAGTAGGTAAATGTAGATCTTTTAATAATTATATATTTTTTATCTTAGTCTGGAGGAACCTTCAGCTTAAACTTTATAAATATATATTGACTTGAGTATACAGCATGAGAGAGTTCTACTTTTATTAGCCTTGCTTCAAAATGGAGGGAAAAAAGAACAAGCATTTTATACACTCTGTTTTGTTGAAGAAATGGCTTAACCCCAGACTTGACTTCAATTAGGACAATTCATGTTAAAAAAAGAGGAACTGAAAATGACTCAGGTTTATCTTGCTGCTCAATACAGAGTAGAGGATGGTAATGTCAGGTTCTATGTTTTTCGGTGTATTTATTTCTAGTTTCCTGTGTGTCTGAGTCTCTGTGTTGTCCTGTCTCCCCTTGATTAGTTCCCAGGTGTGTCTCGTTCCCTGATTACCTTATGTGTATTTAGTGTCACCTGTGTCTCTGTGTCTTGTCGGATCCTCGTCTACGTCTCGTCACACTTCGTCGTCCTGTTCCCTGTGTTTTGGTTTTTTCCATTAAATTCATCATTTTTTACACTCAAACTGGTTCATCAGCGTTTTTGCCTCACCTCCACTCCGCAAACCATGACAGGTAAGCAAGTAATAAAAATAACAAATACTTCCAGAGCTCATTAATAGAGAACTTTTGAAAAAAAAAAAATGACAGAAAGAAATAGTACTTTTAATTATTTATCTCTGCTTCTAGCGCATTAAACTCTATCTTCATAAACATATTTCATAGATGAAAGTCAGCATTTGTTTCATCTCAATCATGAATTGAAATTATGGGTTGATGACGAATCAATTTGAGAAACAGTGTGAGTGAAATGAGAAATTTCAACCAGAAACACCAGCTGGAAACTTAAACGCTTTGGGTGTGTGATGGCGTGACGGTGATGTGAATTATGAACCAGGAGTTACATTTCATTTTGAGATGCATTTGACTTTTTTGTACCTGTATGTACTGAACCTCACTACTGCCTTTTCAAACTTGTCCTCAAACACGATTTCTTTCCATAAAACTGGCCGTCATCCTGTGATCTGAAATCAGACAACATTCAAACCTTTGTGACACGTGTTAACCTCTCTGCTGTTTATCATGTTTGATTAGAGTATTCATCCACCTGTCTGTTGTTATTTCTGTTATTCAAAAACATCTCTTTCCTTTGGAAAAACTAAAACTGTTTATTTGATTTGAAGAGTGAACTAAGATTAACTTTTATCACTAAAGATGAAGTCTTTATCGGTAAAGATTTAAGAAAACAAAACAAACAAAACAAAAAAGACCTTGTTATCTAGATGATAGGAAAAACCTGGATTGAAAAAGCAAACATTCAGTTTTCACTTCAGGATTCTTTGGTAATAAAATATTTGTGACGCAACGGGCTTTGTTCTTTAGATACCTATAAAATATATAAAACTGTGTTCCTAATTTGCATCAAATACTTACAGGCCCTGTACTAGCATTTTTAAAATGACTTTGAAGCTGTTTTGTCATATAAACAATTCAGTGAACTAGTTGAATTTGAATGCACCATAGAAGTACACCTCGTGAACAGATGGACGGACTGCTGTCTCACAGTACAGGTAGTTGAAACAAGCAGCTGGATTTTCATTTTACTAGTATTGCTTTACAGAAGTGCTGACATAAATCTGTGGTTGGATCCACTTTTCTTTCTCCATTGTCACTGTAGCTGAATGCGAAACTATAAAGATCTCAAATAGCACACTTGAGTGACAGTACAGAATCCTCATTCTCTGCTTTGTTTTAACGCTGCTTGTTAAAGTTATATAACAGTGCTAAAGCTCCAAACTTTACTTTCTCACATAAACATTCTGCAAGCAGTTTGGATTGAAACAGCACTTTTGACATGTGTGCATCATAATCAACATATTATCACCATGATGGGACGAAACTTGCTTTATTTCTTCAAGCTTGGACTGATGTAACAAAGCTTTTTCCACATGGGGGTAAACAGGGCAAAACAATCTTTAAGATATTAAGATAACATGTTTTCATAAGCAAACATCATGTAAAAAAAAGAGTAATATAAAGCATTTTTAGGATTGTCTAGGAAGGGGCTTATGTGCTAATAAATACCGTTCTCTGCTCGATTTGTTTCCTAAGATGCTACGGTAATGACGCTGGGACTGCAAAATGAAATCAGGCACCCATTCTTTAATTGTACCATCTTGATTAAAGAAGATTGCAGAAAACAGACTGAGCAGCAACAACCATGGCTTTGAATTAATGGCTACATTAAGCATCTCAACTAATGGTTAAGTGTTGCAGCAAAATGTCTGACAATCCTGAAGGCTTTTGTTGGATCAGTCAAAATAATACAAAACAGAAATCAAACACCTAATCAGATGCATATAGGAGCCATTTCTGATGCATCTCTCCAGAAAGAAAACTATTAATCATTCTTCTCATTTACCTCATTCATGTCTCCTTGTTTTATTTCTGCTCACTGTGAGTTTCTATTGTGTTCATAATGAGAGTAAAGATAAATAATGGTTGATTACAAACCTTTGAGGTTTAAAAAAAATGGCCGACCACTTCTGAGGGCAATAACTGCACCGCACAACACAAAGCACAGAAACGGTACAAAGTGCTGTCGAGTCTGCAAGCAAGTACATGTGGATTTCTTGACACAAACTGCCATGTGACGGCTTTCAGCCTAATGGAGGCTCTGCTGGGCCCCAAATCAAATAAAACCTGCCTCAGAGCGAGTGGAAAGATTCTACTGAGAGGTGATTGACAGCCAGTCTGAGCGAAATAGGACAGATAGTTTCTTCACTGATAAATTTCAGAAATAGCACGCTGTTTATATTTGCTTTGATTCAGTTACCTGTCCACTAAACTCATCTATTTGGACTTTTAGGGTCTCTGCTGTACTTTTTGTTTTCTGTTTGCAACATTTACTTTTGGGATCATTCCCAAACAAAGTAGCGAATTCAGGATCGTTCTTATGAGTCGACACATAAATGAGTCTGTATGGATTACATGTGAGCTTCAGACTCAGCTTCCCTTCCTGTCACTGTACGTCCTGGTGGAACATCCTCAGTGGTGAATATCTCCTGGTTTTGGATGACTGGATAAGTAAATCAGTGCAACTAAGCATGAAATTTAACACCAAAAATATATTTTTCACAATTTGCATTGACAATTACAAATTTAATCACAAATTACTGAAGGGATTAATGACAATTGTTGTTGGAGGCAGCATTGAAAGCAAAAATAGTTTAGAAAATATTAAAAGTGAAGTTTAAAGTACTTTGTCAGCTGAAACAAAATGAATACCCACTGCCTTCATTTCTGATTATTTACAGTGAAGTTGGAGCTCTTTTGGGCTTGTTGTGATTGTAGAGCTTTTCTAGTGCTCTCTTCAGAAAAGAAAGAAGTAGGGTAATAACATGAGGCATTTTTGGGGTGGTACAGAAAAAGAAACCTTTGTTTGATACACAATGCACTGATATTGCTTTTGCTGTACAGTGTTATGTAAATGTTGCTGATTGAGGGTGGATTCATGAAGTCACTTGTTTTTCTCTATAAGAGTAGTGCATTAATGGCTTCGCATGATGTTAGGAAAGCAAACAGTATGCAACATTATTGTCAAATGTTGCAATGATGACATAACTTGGGAGCAAAATAAATTTCAATATCTTTCTACTTTGGACTAAAAGAGAACAGAGATTCATTTTAATGACTACTGTATAAACTATCCAGCTACTGGAGGAAAAATCTAATTTAATATTTCCACCTCAACAAGGTACTATTGAAAAAGTTGCTTTTGGCTGATACTCTCCTGTTTTGATATTTGAAAATACTTAGTTATAGTTTCTAAATGATTTTGCCATACCACCCATGTATATTCTAAAATATATTATGATACATTAAAGAACAAGTGACACCAAACTTTTGGGCCCATAAATGAAAAGGGACAAGAGAAAGAGACTGAACTAAATACAGAGATACTGGTGAAAACAGTGAATTGAAGAATGCGCTGCATTAACTTATTGTCTTCCATATTTGCACAGTTCCGAGAAAATGGGAGACTCATATTTCACAGAAGAAGAAAATCCTGGAGCACACCTTATCTTGGTACCTTATCTTTTTTTTCTTTTCTTTTTTTTTTCAAAAATCTTATAAATAATTATAGGATTATGTTGTCAAGCTGTTATTTTTGTTAATTATAATGATTTTCCACTAAGAGCAAATGCAAACATGAAACTTAAGGATGGAATATTACATCAGACCAAGACAAAAGATTAATGGAGAAACATGAGCTTTATTCAAAGTATTTTTAATACCTGTTTAAAAATGTATCATTAATCTGACATGTAAGCCTTTTGTAAATGACTATTTAATTTACTGAGATGTACCTGTAAAAAGCATCACACGTCCATGAGAATAACTGCTCAGGCCTGTATATTAAGTTAGAAAAACCTTTATGAATCTCTATCAAAGTGGATAAAATCAGAGGCCAACTCTTCATCAGCCAACTTAAGTACAACCAGGAAAGAACAGTAATGGGGAGAAAGGAGGACTTTTCAATTTCTTCAAAAGAAATTGAAAAGTTTTAACTCCCACTGGTCTCTGTGGATGTGTGGTAACAACCTCGTCTCCCAGCTCAACTGACTGCTCAGTGTCGGCACAAACAGTTTTCTCATTGGCTTGGATTGTGATAAATCGAGATTGACAGAAAATGATGTAGAAGGTTTGTTGGGTCAATCAGTGGTGATGTAACACTGCCAAAAAATGATTAATATATATATATAGAATGCCGCCATGTTTGTTATTTGTGAGAGTGAGCCGCATAGAGCAAGAGATTTAGCCTGTGTGTTTACACAGCCTAAAAGATGAAAAACTTTTGCAGTCACACCTAAAATGGTCTCCATGTGTACGAAGCCTAAAATGACAATACAGCTCTGAACACTACAGTTTACGTCCCAGGTGTGTTTGTATGATTCAAAACTAAATATAATGGTGGTGAAAAGTTTCCGTAACATAGGATGACAAAAACATTGTTGTTGTTCATTAATTAGTTGTTTCATTTTCCAAGTCTGGAGTTAAATTAAATCTGCTGCAAGTAAGTTTAATTGTTTAACCCTAACAATTGTTAAAAATAAATAAATAAAAAAGAAAAAGATGCAACTTACAATCTCAAACAGACAAATTATTTTTCAGGAGCAGAAATATTTGCCAATAGGTATACTTCTTTTATTTATTGTCAATTCTATACAATGACTGGCAGGAACTGAAAGAGCACCACTAATACTTTATTTTATCTCAGTCTTCTACCAAGAAAAATAACTTCTTTCTTGTGATTCACTGTTTTGAAATATTTGCTGAGATACAACGTAGTTCTGAGAATGAGCCTTGATAATGGCATAAAATGGAAAGCAAAAAAGAAAACCTGTTGAAATTAAATCAAGCATCTATTCCTGAACTACGATGCCCTGATGACCAAAGACAAACTTGAAGGAGGAGGAAGAAAAGGGTGAAATGGGAAGAGTGTACAGGTAAATTAGATTGAGGGAGAGGGAAGGACCAGCCAGCAGAATGTGAAGGAAGCTGAAATAAATCAAGTGTGAGAATGAAATGGCATACCATGGTGAGATGGAAAAAGGGAAGAGGGGGAGGGAAGCAGTAGGAGAGAGACGGCGTGAGTGAGCTCTAAAGAGGAAATCAGCTGCCTTCTAATGGCCGCTGATTACATCTCCTCCTAAATGTCAAGAACATTTCCATTTAAAGTGCCCGGCTACTTAAAAAGGCATGATGAGAGGCACGCCCAGACCACACGCTCACATACACACACAGAGAGAAGTGGGCAAATATATATAGTCATTGATTCACAGATATGCACAGGAAGCCAGAAGCCAGGCAGGACAAAGTTGCACTTGAGAGCTTGGCTCATATCTTAAGACATCAAACACTGTGCTCATGAATCATGCTAAAGTGTCGCCTTATTTTAAGTGCACCACAGTGTCGTCAATAAAATCCACTCAGGAAACAAACAAACACTGACACAAACTGCTTTATCCCTCATTTTCAATCCGTCCCTGAAATCTGCTCTCCAATGAGGCATGTCCTCCCACCGGGGTTTGGTAATGACTGCCAATCAGGATCGCCGTATCTGCGCCCAGCAGCATAAACCGGGCAGATAGATGAGTGGCCGAAAGGCCGCTTCTGAGCTGAAGCGACCGCAGTTCACAGATAGATTCAATGCATCAGAGCGGCACTACGCTAAACAAAACGGCACAAGCAACAATAAACCCTACAAGACCTATTCATATATCAGACACAATCAAAGGCAGACTTCAAACAAGAGTGATAGATTAGAGAAATTCAAAATGCTTCTGTAAGCAAAAGACACGCCAACCGCTCAGCAGGGCGCTCAGTACCGAACACAACATGATTAAGAAAGCAATCAGGAGATACATTTCTCTAAAAGGAAGATGCACCTCAACAAAAAACAGCTTAAAATACATAAATAAATATCTAACTCCCTGTTTCCTCAATCTGCTTACCACCTCATCAGTGGGGCCATATTCCTGATGACCTGCCAGATGAAAATCTGGTCTTAAATTACTCTTTCATCTGGACAATACGTTTTCACATTTCCAGTTTTGCATTACAAGCAAGACATTTCCACGTTTTCCTTTTATTTCACTGTTGCACAATTTTCTGTCAACTACAAGTAACACGATACTCTGGTAGGACGTCCTAAGGTGACATCTTTTGCTTGAATCTTTTATCTAGGAGATAATCTCCTCCCTCACTGCTTGTCTTTTTTTTGCCATCTTATGTGTTTGCAAACGAGTACAGAGAGGACCAATATGTTCCATGTTTTATTTTCATCTTTGTAGAGATGAATACATATTCCCTGATAGAGATGTACATGTTTTTCCACAACTAGAAATAGTTTGGTTTTCAACTAAATACCAGATCAAAATTCTGAAAATAATAATAATTATTATTATTTGCAATTGTTTCAGCAATTTATTTTTTGACACTTGAAGCTGGAGAACAATAGCTGGATGATGTTTGCAATGCTGCAATGCCACACAAACTAGCACATATTGACTGGATATTGACCTTGAAAGGGTCAATGTACCCGTCTTAGTAAATGCTGTTGATTGCAGATTGTCAGGTACTCACTCACCTTGCAAGGGATTTTTGGAAGGTCATGTTTTAACCAGCTAAAGTACTTGGTACTTAGTTCTTTTTCAAGTTTCTTGTTGAATTCCAAGAATAAAACTGATAAATTCTAGAAATATAAACCAAAAGTAGCCAATAGGTTTCAAGAAATTCTTAGGAAAGCGTGTGATTTATCAGAAAGTAAACTCAATGTTCTGGGATTGTAAGTTCGATTACACAATGTCTGTACATTGTAATCCAGCCTTATTGTCTCATAGTGAAGAAAAATAAGTAGACATTAAAGGAAGTTGAATGAATTTAAAATTTTTAAGTAGTCAGATTCCTCCCACTACGAGACTGATCGCCCCAAAGATATTGAATCAAAATGCAAACAATCTGCGCTTGCTCAAAGTATGTCTGCAGAATCATGAATTATTCTAAATTAATCAAGCAGTCCATTATCTGTTATTCTGTGCAGCATTAAACTGAGAATCATGCATGTAAAAGTCTTAAACTCCATAGATGCAGGACATTCAGCAGCCACTGCCAAGATATTAACCCTGCCTTGTTCTTCTCACCTCATCCTAATGAAGCCTTCCTGTCAATTCTGCCCTCGTCAGCGCTTGAGAAACACAACATTGATTCCTCTGCACTACTGTACATCTGCTTTAATTAAAGACGCCCCTTAATCTGGCTTTCCATCAAACTGTATTTATGAGTGTGCATGTTGTCATTTCAGGATGGTTAGGCATATAATGTAGTATACATTCACATTGATCAAATTTGTTTTAGGCTCAGCCAAAGAAAAAAGTAGTCTGACTGTCTGCATGAACAGATATGTCAAAAGACATTATATGACATTCACAACTCCATACATTTTATGTTGCTCTGTGGTGGGATTTAGATCAAGATGTCAGTGAAAAGAAATTATGGTTTCATGCTTGTTTTGGCCAAAAGATTTGGTGCTTATTAATTGTATAGTATTATTATCTCCTCTCAGAAAAGGTGGCTGCATGTTTGACACTGATCACTCTGGCATGCAGAGGAGTTAATGCTCAACTCAGGGACTGTGAGGAACCGAGGATCCATAGATGGTAAACATCAACCTTCTGGCCTCCATGTCTGCCAGTAATTGTGAACTGTTTGAGATGATTTGCTGTTTTTGTTTTTCCTTAATGTGGTTGTTGTCTTGTGTTTCCTTCAGCTTTAACCTCACAAACATGAAACAGCTTACAAATTTTATGTTTGAGAGAGTGTTAAGGTTAAGGCCAGCAAAGTACCACTCCAACTAAGTACAGTCCTTTTTATAATTATGCTGCCATGTTTTACATTTAATATTCAAAATGAGATCTGGATTCTGAAATCCAGTTCTTATTCTTTGTCTACACTTTGCAGCTGAACTTGGTTACTCGATGTAGAAAGACGGGCCGGAGGCAGTTCTCTCCTGGAAATAAACTGCAGCTTTAGCAGCTGCCATTTACTGTATATTCATGCATTTTGTGTCAGAGAATCCCTCTGCAGGCCTAATGAAAGCACTGACCAACTTGCCTCAGAATAATAATTTCAAGAAATCTCCCAGGTACAGCAGAGCTAATTAGATTTAATAAGGTCTCAAAAGTCAAGATGGTCATTTAGTAAATGATCTTATAAAATGCCTTGGCATTAAAAAGACAATAAAAAACATAAATCATTTTGAGACAGCAAAAGGACATGCAATACAAAACAGTTGTGGTAAAAAAAAAACAAAAAAAAAACTCCAACAACCTTTTCTAATCAAAGGTTTTATGGACAAACACATAATTGAAAAGGAAATTTTATCTTGTATAAGTTTTAAATTTAATGAAGTACATATCAGATGAACAAAACATATACATTTTTAATTAAAGTCCAAATGCAAAACAATGTCTTGACGAGTCTGTGAAGGCATGTTGAGGAATAGAAGCTTTAAGTAATTAGTTTTGATACGACTCATTGGTTTTAATGTCATTTTCAAAGTTTTTGACTCTCAGATGGGTTTTTTTATGGCTACAGGTTTTTGTTCAAACACCGCAGTCTTTACAGGAATAGTTTAACTTCATTGAAACAATTTAAGTTTTCATCGTTTTCTTAATAACAGGGGAATTTCAAGGTCAGTGACCTGACTGCATGGTACATAGTCACAAACTAACCCTCATCATCAGTCTTATACCATCCTGCTCAAGTGCAAGAATGAGTTGTTTATATATTTATCTTTTTACCAAATGCTTTGATTTATTCAGATGCAACTTCCAATCCTAACCCAGCATTAAGCATTTCTTTTCTAAGAGCATTTGAGTTGCCACTCTTAACAACCAGATGTTTACTTCAGCATATTCTGAACATGTTCCATGCATTGCAGGTTAACTTTCTTCCTCACTATATACTGATAGATTTACATGAATTTAAAAAAAAGGTTAGAAAAGGCAGCTTATCCATTCCCTCTTGTTCTGTAAGGCCACTGATTAATGTCTTTCTTATATTGATACGTATCTAGATGTTCCAGAACAGCAAACAGCCACAGAGGCCTCGCATTTGACTTATGAACTTGTAATAAATCAGATGTAGATAGCAACATTTATTTACTTAAGTTTCTTGTCCAGATGAAAGCTGTGTGGATGTTTTTAGTTTTTCTCCTCCGTTTTAACGCACGCTGTTAAACTGACAATGATCTACTGTAGTGTGACATGAAATAGTTTATCTGACCTACTTACTTTTAGGAACTGGTGAGAATTTTTATTGTCTTGTTAAAATAAACATTTGAACTGAAAAATTATCTGGTCAAATTCTACCAGAACCGCATGATATTATCTGGCACACAAGACGCTTAAGTGACACTGTAAGAGATGAAAAGCCAAGAGAGAAAAAGGAGCCATTTGCGCATCGATCACTTTTATGCCCTCAGTCTGTTTGCATATTTTAGTCCTATAAACAACATGAATGATATGCTGTGTAATGCACCATAATCAAGATTTATTCAATCTTGGGTGGAGGGCAAGAGGGAAAGGAGATGTTCACAAACCGGGAATCAGAAGGGGTTGTTGTGCACTTACTTGTGTATGTGTGTGCGCGTGGCATGTGATTTATTTGATTTAATTAGATCGGCGATGTAAAACAGCTCGCAGGGGGAAAAAAGGTAAAAACGAGTGCCAAGGGAGGCATAAACAACACCAGATTCTTTCTCCTTTGGCTTTTTTCTTTTCCTGCCTCCTGCTTCACTTTCATCTCTGTTCAAGCGCTTGTTTTTTTCAATTTTTTTCTTTTTGTCCGTGGTGTATTACTGCTGTCTTGACGTTACCCACAACTCTTTTAACTTACCTTTACTTCACATCTTTCAGTCTGACCTTAACCATTTCAAATTCCTTAGTTTGCTTGCAGCTGAATAATAATGGGAGGCAAACACCTCATTAGGCTGGAAGGCCCGTTGGAACAATTAGACATGCTACGCCATCAAAACTGCTAGCCAGAGAGATGTTGAGCACAGCAGCACAACGAAACACACCCCAGAAGAAAAGCAAAAGTGGGAGACTTGGAATCAGTTGACAAAATTCCTCCTAACAAGATCAACTAGTTTGATGTTCTGCAGATTGATTAATGCTCCTATCTTTCTGTCTTTGAGTTCTTGTATTGAGAGCACAACCATTTACTCAAATCAGTAGTTACCTAATTAATTGTAAGTAGTCAGCTGAGAAAGAATTCATGAATCTACAATTTCCAGGGTTAATGGTGGAGAGAGTTATTTATCGGTCATAGAAAATGGCATTATTGCCATAACAGCAAGTCTGAGCGTGGATCTGGTCTGTGTATGTGTGCTGGTGTCACTTCTCTGCAGGAATGGACGGCAGGTTTTATTACCTGCAGCTGCAAGTCATCAAGACTTGTGAAAAGGCTGCTAAAGGCTGACTGAGGAAGAAGAGAGTGGCCAGGTTGTTCTCTGCGTCTCATTGGTAAACTGATGCACCAGCTCTTGAGATTATTTATTCTCTTCACTTGTTCTTACCTGTTGTTCCTGTTCCCTTATTTTCAGAACTTGTTCTGAGTTGGTCCTTTTACTTCTTCCTCTTTCCTTGCTGATTTCCACATCAGCCTCCTTCCGTAGGACTTTCTCATTCTCGTCACCACTGCTCTGAACATCTATAAGGAGACACTAGCTGCTGCTAGAGCACCTGTCCTTTTTCCATTTGACAAAAAAAGTGCCCTTCTGAAATCTTTTTAATATTTTCCTTTTTTTTTTTTTTTTTTTTTTCTTTTTTTTTACATTCAAGTGTGTGTGGTCAGAGGTTACATTGCTGGATTTAAAAACCTATGCAGCTCACATTTTTGTTGACATGTCCCATTGTGTGCCTCCTTCAATGTGTGCATGCTGCATGCAAAGTGGACAGGTGGACAAAAAGGCGTGCTCGCTGGTGCAGCAGGTACACCTCTTCTCACTCTGTCACCTAAGTCTCCAAAAACACAGAAAAAAGTCACTAGATTTGTCGCTAGTCACTTTAAAAAGAAAAAATACTCACTAAAATGGTCTGTAGGGTCACTAGTTATAGAGACAATAGTTACCAATGTGCGTCAGTCAGTCCTCTCTCTCAGCAGAGCAAAATGGGGACAGTGGGGGATTTTTAGACCTTTGTGGAGGTAGATAGGATTAGTGGATATGTTTGGTTTCACACATATCAATCAATGACCCAAAATTAAAGAAATTGGGGCCAATCGATCAGCCGGCCGATCGATTGGTGCACACCCATTTGGAAGAGCTACAGACACATAATGTTCAAGCTGTGCATGCAATAAATCTCACACTACTGAGGCAGCCAGTGGTTCCATGTGCCGCACAAGGTGCCCCTTCTTTCCACTTAAGCACCTGTCCCCCAAAATGTCTGTGCAAGCCTCTGCAGCTGGAACTTATCTTCCTCCTGGGAAACACTCTCTCTATCTTAATCTCAAGGTCAAGTCGTACATCAATTCTCATTCCTTCCAGTCCTCCTGAGCACCGTTCTTCTGAAATCTCTCAAGAGAAAGATCACAATAAAACACTCAAAACTGCTTTGTGTGTCCATAGAAGTATCTGTACCAGACTCTGACAGTCAAACTACGACAATTATGGTATTCAAACTATCTACATAATGTTTTAAAAATAACATGTTGTTCTTTCTGCAGAGTTCACATGTGCATTTCCATTTTTAGTGTGTCATTTTGGTTGTGCAGATTGTTGTTTTAAGAAAACAACAAAACTGTACTTTCTGTATTTTTTTGCTAACTAATGTCAAAGAAGACAAAAAGGAGCAAAGTTGAATGTGTCAAAGAGTGCAACTGGCAAAACTTTGCTTTTAAATGTTTATTTTTTTTTGGTTAATTCATATTTTTAATTAATTCAGCCATTGTTGGAGACAGACAATATAGACTCTGTGAGGGCAAAACTGATCACCTCTGAAAATACATACATGAATAAATAAATAAATCCGTTTGCTGTTTTATTGCTTTGCGAGCTGGAAGATAATTACAAAACAATAGTATACTGTACAGCTTGCACTGGCATTTCTGAAAACAATGAGAAATAAATTTATGGGCCTTATAAAAAAGTTAAGGTCAAAGTTCACAATGTTCAGTTTAATAAATATTTATTTAAAAAAAAATTTAATATTTGAATTGAAATGAATACATTTATCAACTGAACTTACATTCTTTTTTTTTATATTGTATTGCTTTCATATTTATTTTGCCCTTTGATTTTCTACTTACCTGCAGCAAGTTGAGTTTATGCACACCACATTTCTAAAATTAAACTGTGATTTGGATGGCTGTGTAATCTGCTCCCCTTAATTAGCTTTCTTTTGTTTGCTGTGTAAAGTTTTCTCTGTCAGCTCACACAGGGAGTCATGTAGAAGTCTTAAACTTTTCCTCTTCCATCTAAAAATTTCAGGACTCATGATTGTCATTAGTTACCATCTCCACTGACACATTTTCAAGAAATGTACACATTATACACTTAATACATCCAGGATGGTCATGCAAAATTGGCTTAGTGCTCTGGAAGAAGCTGAGGAGAAAAAAGCAATTCCAAGGGGGCACAAATCCTTGTCTACAGACAATTAACTATAGAATTAGGCCATTTCATGGTACATTTAAAACATTCCCAGGGATCATGCACTGATGTAATTATGCAGATCCTTAATGTAAATGTGCAATTCTGTCTCAGTATCACGCAGTATCAGTAAATCTTTACAAGATTATGGTGAGAACTTGGTCCCTCAGTTCTTCCAGTGTTTGTTTCAGATGTTAGGTGCTGTGTTTTCGCCCTCAGCAGAGTGTGCAGTGATAAAGAAAGCAAAATAATACATTTACTGGCTTCTTTCCACACATCCAGCTGGTCAGATGACAGACCTGCACAGAATTGCTGCAGCACTACAGTCTCATTGGGTTTTTGTTACCAATAGTGGGTTTAATTCCCATACTATCCTGTAGTGGTCACATAAAGCAGTAGGAGAGAAGTTTTTTTTATTTTATTTTATGAGTAATTAAAACATTTTGGACACTAAAATATGTCTTCTGAGTCATTCTATTAAAGCAGGTTATTCACTTCTATTTTTAGACCGTGATGTTGAGTCTCTTTTCAAAAAGTATGGAAGCCTGCCATTCTCCACAGCTGTACAGATGTTCCTTTTAAAATGTTTTCTTAATAGCTTCATGTGATTTTCGTCCTTTCAAGATGCAAGTTACTTTTTATACAGAAAGGAAACAGAAGTTACATCTTCACCTTTTATAGACAGTAAACAGGCAATGTGGCTGATTTCTCCTCAGACACCTAAAAGGGTTTGTCTGTGCCTCTTGCTGAGGTTTATATTCCAATTATCACCCAGGACTTGAGAGCAGGATGAGCTCAGAGCTGTGACCACGCTGTGTGTCAGGATATTCAAATCTGAGGCAAACTCCGATTTTGAGAGCATAAAGTTTAACAGGTACATTGATATTGATTTCCATTACCATGGTTTTAAATTTTTATTAGTGGTCCTGAATAAAATATTTATTTGAGCAGGATCTGTAATTAATTAACTGTGTTTCAATCAAAAAGGATCTAGACAAAATGAGCAAATTTTTAAAAAGATCAAATCAACAGACATGAGCTCAACAACTAAGATAATTTATTGTTTTTAATCTATTATTTAGATTATTCAACCATCTGATTTGTCTACAGTCAATAAACTATAGAATTAGGCCATTTTATGGTAAATTTAATACATTTCCAGGGATCATGGAAATCAGCTCCTCAAATGATCAGGAATCCCTGATCAATCAAGAGGCGTCTTTGAAAAAATGCTTCTTTAGAAATGTAGACACTGACAGTAGCGTTGGGGACGTCTGTGCTACTGCAAGACGTTTTGCATTGAGGTGGTTTTTGAATAGCTTTAGCAAATAGCTAACTCTTTTTTGCACAACTTGCACACACCAATAGTCTTTTCCATCATCCCATTAGATTGATTTTTGAAACAAATATTAACCCCCAGCAGCCCAAAAGAAGCACCTTTGTTCTCCATCAGTGTTGTTAGTTGATGTTGTTTGTGCATCAGGTTCATGGATGCATCCTTTTTATATAGAAAAAAGGAAAATGCATGAAAGTAATTGCATTTGCAAAATTTTAAATTAACACGTCAAAGTGCTAACCCTAATTTATCCTTTGTCACTAAAAAGCGTCTCCAGGTCACATTATTAAACAACTCAGTTGCAGTTCTCTCCAACTTTTCCTACTGGATGTTAATCCTCAATAATTGCCTCCATTTTGCTCACAAGCTGACAATATGCCTTCTGTTTTATCCCTCCTTCCATCCATGACTTGCGTAACATTATCTTGAAGTGACTTTTTAGGGCCAAATCACATGTTGTTCTGGAGCGATGAACTTATAGACACTGAGTAACATAAAATAAAACTAAACATTTTGACAGGTGCAGCGTTTTACTTTCACAAGTGAAACATGGACTGATGTTGGGGAGGAAGGGGAAATTTAAACAGTTACTGCACTTACTCCACAAATAAAGAGTTGGCTTTTGTGGTGACACAGGTGTTGTGAGAAATAGAAGCTAGAGTGAAAAATTACAACATTTTTCACTCTGCTGTCAGAGTTTCAGCCGTTAAAATGACCGTTTTTGTCACAAGCGGTCATTCAACACTGTGGTTAACTATGAGAAACAGGATTTTCTGGGGGAGCTTTTAAATCCTTGGATAGGGCATTTTTTTGTTTGTTTGTTTTCTGAGTGTTTGAACTTCTACTTTTAGATAACATTCATCTTAAACTTCTACCGCCTTACTGTACAAATTTGCGTAGAAATCTTCACTCTATGAACTAAATTTCCTGCTGGAAACTTTGGCAGCTCTACTTTGTTCTTGGGTGACTATTGTTTTACGCATTAATGTTTGCTGTTGCCTTTTTCCTTTTGCACATTTTACAAATTCCAAACATTTCACTGTATAAAACAATTTTAGAGCCACAAGCTTGAAGACAATTAGTTAAGCCAAGACATGAGTGATGATACATGATCTTAACACAAATAATCAGGAGTTATATTTGGCGGTATTATAGTCCTACTAGGATAATTCATAGAATCAGTAGCATTTTTATTGCTATTGTGTCTAAATAAAGTAGGTTTTACATTCAGCACTTACTCTTAAGTACATTACGTTTTTAACTTTATACACAATTTAACTGAAGAAAAAGCTTATATGGAGGATAAACTGACAACAATCACCTAAATTAAAACAAATGATTGGCCAACTTTGGCAATTTGTAACTTTATATTAAAATTCACCACAAAAATATGAAAGACTTTTCCTTTCTCAAAGAAAAACAAAAGCAGACCTATTCTGCATACACACTTGCTCTGTATTTCAACCGAACCCTGAATATGTCTCTTCCTCTGTGTTGTTGGAGCGCTACGTTCCCCTAACCCTCCAGCGCTCACATCAATATGCCGAAGGTGCCACGGCAGGATTTAGGCACATCAGCAGGGCTGCTCAGATCTCAGTATTGATCCTACTGGGAAAAGGGTTGCAGGTTCAACTCCAGGTCACCCACGGGGTCACAGATGAGGTTGCGTAGAGAGTGAACAACCCTTGGAAGTAGCAACATCTTTGGCATGGCAATGATAAAGGAGATTATGGGATGTTTTACTGGCTCAAAGAGGAGAAGAAGAGGTGATCTTTGCAGGCTGCTGATTGGTGGCAATGATTATATTCATTAATATATGTGCAGATGTGTGCTGCTATGACATGAAGCGTCATCGAAGGAGACAGTTGCAAAGTTTTCCCACAGTATTCAGCATACATGCCTGAAAAATAAGTCATTAAGGGAATCAAAAGCACACGTGTGATCAAAGCAATAGATGCTCATTAACCATACCAGAAAGCAACACTTTCTGACAAACATTCGCCCACAGACGCAGAACAGAAAAATATCGGCTTTTAAAACCTTCCGAAAATCATCGTTGGGAAGAAAGTAATCAAAACGCTGCTCATCAATGTACAGGTTAATTTTCTCTGCACTTTACGCAGTCAAGGAAAAGACGAGATAATTAGGTGAGTTTAGACAGCATCAAGGTTTGTAATCAGTCCCAACACACACACACACACACCATGTGCTGGTTCTGAAATATTAAATTCATCAAGTATGACATTAATATAGAAAAGGAGTGGTCCAAGGACAGAATGCTTCCGGTCCTATTTACTGGATCTAGGTGCTAAAAAGTCCAGACCATAAAGATAACATACTTTAACAAAGTTATTTTAACAACTTAAAATGATTTGGATATAAATCTTTGGTTTGTTGAGTGTTTTGGGATCTATAAATATGCAGATGAGACTTGCCTTCTCCTTTTGCTGATTGCCCAGAGTGCTCTTCACTCTCCCTGTGGGACGAGGAAACCTGGTCTGCTGCTCTAATGAACATAACAGTCAACACCTGGAAATTGCCTTAGAAAAAGCAGAAAAGGAGCACCTAGAGAGTAATTTTTAAATTAGGAGAACCTGAAACAAGCCAAGATTGTACTTGAGAAGGGTAAAGCTTCTTAGTAAGATCAAGTTACAGTCTGTAGGCAAAAGGATCACGAGGATTGTTCTAAATGAATTAGGAATATTGAGCTATAATTACAGATGAATGTAAAAGAAAGTTATTGACATATGGGAAAAATTACAGCAAGAGGTCAGAGTGTGTTTAAGATTATGAAAGGTAAAGCAGCAGCAACAAATGTCTATTTTATTTTGCTTTAAGGAGTATCAGAAACACACAACACTGAGCAAGTATTGTTTTACAATCCAAACATGTAATTGAAAGTTTTCGGCTCACTGAACTAAATCCAGACTTCACAAAAACACTGTTACACCTAAAGGCATAAACAGTGCATGATGATGAATGGTTGGCTAAATGTCAGCAGTGATAAGGACCCTTCCTGACTCATAATGAATGTAGGAAGAACTTGGTTTTTTCCCTTTTATTATGCGTGTTATTGTACTCGGCAGGGATCCAGGTAATAGGTATGCTTACTTATATGTGTATGTACATGCAAGAGTTCTTTCAGAATGAACAGAATAATGTTGCTGTTGAAAAAAGAAAAGTACCTAAGCCTACTTTTCAGATTCAGAAACCTCACTTTGTGCGTTTTCCAGAAACACTAAGTGCCTAAATGAGCCCTCACAGTGAACTAATGCTGCTCAATTAGGTAGCTTTATGCTAAAATAGCTACTGTTCCATTATGCAGCTGTCTGCTTTAGACCGCAGATGCTCAGAACATATTTTAGGCTGATGAATTTAACCATCCTCTTCAGTAGTTCAATTTGCTGCTCTCTGTAACTCTTCTCGTCTCTCTATGTATTCCCAACACCTTTTTTTAGAACATTCTTACCTCTGCCACCATCTTTTATTTCCCTCTCATCACGTTCATGCTGTTCTCTGCCTGCTTATCTTCCTCACTCCCTTTCCTCTGCACCTTTTTATGGAAAACACAGCTCTGTTTGACCGAAGGTGTCACATTATAGACATGGCATACAGCCACAGCCAATTAGTAAAAGCTCTGACATTATTCAGTGTGAAACACAAGAACAGTCAAAGGATAACTTGAAACTTTCTCTGAGGCATGAAAGCAGAACATCACTTTTCTTTTGGCTTTAATGCGTAAAGATGTAAACAATACATCAGCTTGAACTTTTGCAGGGTTTTCAAAGTATGGGGCATGTCACCAAAGAGGAGTCGGGCAAGGTGCTGCGCCACTGTGCAGCCCGCTGCAATACGTTGCGATAATTCTTCAAGCATCATTCTGAAACAAAATTAAAAACAGTTCATGGGGAAGCTTGTCTGTGAGTAGTTTTCTCATTACTTAATATCTGTTGATGCTCAAGGAGGTTTGTAATTGTAATAAAAACTTTATACTTTAAAGGTTAATTAAACTAAACCATCTTTCTTCAGCCGTAAATAAATGTCAATAATTAAAATTTATTGCAATTAAACTGAACAGAAATTATGAGCTGATATGTCACAATTTGACAGAAGTAAACAATGTTTAAGGTGAAGTAAGGATTCAGCTTGAAAGGCTTTGAAAACCACTGAATTTTGGGACATTTTGTGAAGATGGGGGAAAATCTATGTCACAAACTACAGTCCCTTCATCACTGACTTTACTTTAAAATCCACTCATATATTGCAATGACGTAATAACATTTGTAACCTACCGTTACTATTGTTCAAATAATCTGTATGTCTAAGCGTATCAGATTTTAGTCCATGTTTTTTAACCCTTTTAGAGTCCAGTCAAGGGCTGACATTGCACCAGACAACCATTCACTTCTACAAACAGTTTTCAATTCAGTTAACTTACATTTATTTGAACTGCATGAAGAAAGTTTGCTATTGAGGATTTGATCATTAAACTACATGGGGCCATTGAGCCATCCAATTTTTACTTTAAGCCAACAGTGATGGTCTCTAAGACAAGTGAAGAGGCTGGAATCAATCAGCCAAATGAAGGATTTGAATCGACATGCTGTGCCTCAGCTATGCAAATGATGAGAGAGAGGAGGAAAAATGAGAAGGATCATATTAGACACTTACAGTTTTGCCAGCGCCAGTCAGTGGAAAAAAAAAAAAAATCCTCAGCTACAGTTTCATCATAGGACAGAAATAAATGGGGCATAGAGTCAGGGTGAGAGGAAGAATGGGAAACGGAGAGCATGCAGTGATGAAAGCGCTTTCAAAAGCAGACATCTCCATGACTGACTAGAAGTTTCAGAAAAATTACAGTACTGTAAAGAAGTTTTGAAGAATCTTTGATTTTTCATTCTCATCATAGATTTCAGTTTGGTAGTTTATTACATGTCTGTGAACGGCAAAATGTTATTTGCCAAAAATAAAAATAAATAAATAATTTAAAAAAATAACAGGGTGTAAAAGAACATAAACAGCCAAAGAGACTGAAGACTTAAATAGGCAGAAGAAATGTGACAAGCTTTCCGAGAGGAATAATATCACAACATGCCAAATACTCTGAAAATTGCTGGTTTTTTAATGTCAAAGAGTTGTCAAAAAATACTGAAATTATGTAGATTATCTTGCTTTTCTCTGCAAGAAATTAATAGTTAAAGATGAGATGTTCCGACTACTCGACACAATAATAACAAAGCAGCACAGTCTTACATGTGGAGAGTAATTGCACTGCATTAGAAACGAGAGTCTTTTCTGAGATTAACAAAAACTGGATAAAACTCTCAGCTTATTAAGTTGTATTGTTTCACCTTTCCCTTGTAACTTATAAGCAAATTTCACCCACAAAACCAGGTTGTTTTATGTTATCGAGCCAAACTATTTAAAAAACAAGTTTTGTTTTCTTTAGAATAATAAAACTTTCCTTCAACGCAATATTTAACTTATGCAAGAAATTGCAATTTTTGCATGTAAAGAATTCATTTTCAGCTGTATGCCTGTTCAAGTTAGGGTGCAGTTTGCACTTGGGAAAGGAGAGAAAAAATGCTTAGAAACTCTGTTGGAAACAGAGGGAACATGCAGAGAGAACAATCTGCAGCCAGATCTGGTTTCTAAAGCTTCATACAGTGACTGAACTTCCAGTGAACTGTGTGGCTGTGTACTAAAAACTGATCAAGTGGAATGGAGGGAAACTGTCAGCGCTTGGGAAGCTTCTGAGGAGCCAAAAGTTTTCTATCAACACACGAAAGGTGTTTTTGCAACAATTACGCTCATCGAATGAGTGAAGACTATCAAATCTGATGAATATTTCTCATTTTTCATAAAATATGAATAAACAAGGATGTTTTTTTAATCCCTTCATCATGTATTATTGATGCCTTGTTTCCCCTTTTGTGTCTTACTATTTATGGTATTGTTGCAATCCAATGGGTCAGGAGAAGTTTGATGCCAGTAGCAACAACCAAATGCATCTTGCGTAAATGTGCTTGTATATAAACAAGAGTCCTTGCATATATTGACATGATATTAAAAAATAATGAGCCACTGATTTTCTTTTCTAGCCTTGGCACATTACTGCGATTCAATGGTGTATGGAGATACAGAATTGCCTTTATCCATATGAAACTTTACTGCACTGTTGAAAACAAATACTTACATACATTAAAATGAATACAATTTAAATTATAGAGTTAAATTTCACACTAAAAAAATATATATTTATTTTCCAAATTTCCTCACCAATTGAATGATTTATCTCACTTTATATTTTTTATAGTTTTATTACCAATAACCACTTTATATGTGTTAATTTGATTATTTTGTGTGTTTTTAGCAATGTTTGTATCTGTTTTTAACCTCTCTAAAACACTGACTTACACCTATGCACAGTGCTTTATAAATACAGTTTTATTAATTGAATTGTTTACATTTAGATATTTACAAACTTTAAAGTCACTTTGTCATGTGTTCTAAACTTCTAAATCTGATGTGGGATACTTCACAATGTTTTTGTTAATTACATGTAAACATGTTGACATGTTTTAAAGGCAACACCGTGAACATGCTGCTTCTTTGTGCAACAACACAGGAACAATCTGAAGAAATCAGACAAGATATCAAAAAGAGAAACGTGGGCCTCCACAAGTCAGAAATGACTGTAAAATATCCATATCACTAACAGAATAACAACTAAAGACGATGTGAAAATGCTGGCTGAAGGTGGTAATGGTGTCCTCAGTAAAATGAGAGGAGTTCACCTTGAGTCAGGATGAAAGAGCATTTAAAGAGGGACAGGCCATTTTCTCCAAAAGCAACATGAAAAGCCAGATTACAGCTTCTGAAGGTACTCGGGGACAAAGACACAAGAAACATGTCCCATTGTCTTATCATGAAATTGAAGTGTTATGGTCTTAACGGCCATTGTTACATTTGGAGGAAAACCGGCAAAGCTGGCAAGCCTGTAAACACCATCTCAAATGTGAAGTACTGAGGCGGCATCATTATGTTATGGAGTCGTTATACTGCAGAGTGAATAGCTGAACTTCATAAACATCCATCCTTCTGTCCATATGTGAGACGCCTGTCTCAGCCTGCCAATCCCCATTGTATTTCAATGGACAATGCATAAATACCAGTATTTTGACTATAAAAATGTCAAAATACTACATTAAACAAATTTATACAACAGTCAAGTGGACATATTGATTTTCTTTCATCATTGTTAGTTTTTCACTTGTTATTATGGCAACTTAGATACTACCTCAGTCGTGACTGAACACCACTGCTTTAGACAGTGTGTGTAAATATCTGATTTCTGCTGACTGTCTGTCTTGCATTTTGTTGCATTTGGGGCTTTCAAGGTAATCAATCAGTCAGGAAATGAGCTGAGAAAAAAAAGAATGGTCAGGAGGAATAGCAATGTTTACAAGAGGTGTCTGCTCCACCTTCATGACACACACAGCCATTGCCTTAAGTTGTTTTGACACCATTAAAGTTTTGACATTATTTCACTGCTCAGTATTTATTGTTGTTGTTACAGAATCTGTGCAGGGATACAGCAATGACATCACTCACTGTAGTGCTAGGTAATGCAGACTCTCAGGTCCATGCTGATGAAGATTCACTCACCTCAGCATGCTGAATACTTGAAGTGGCTCCAGTGGCAGGGGGAGTTGACCCTTCTTTTTGATTAATTTGGGAAATAATAATCAGGAACTCATAAGAGAGAGATATAGGCACCCTTATGACAAAATTAAGCAGTGGAGTGATTTATGACCCTAATCATTTTTTGCTTTTAATTTCCGGTGACCAAATGTGCCCTCACTCCCCACCCTTTGCACCCCCTCACTAAAGTAAACATTTCTTCAACATCTGTTAAGATGACCCCAACCCTGCTCAACATGCCATCTGTGTATGTGTGTTGGGGGTGGGGGTGGGGTAAAAGCCCCTCAGGATGGTCAGGACATTTGCTCACCATCTTTGTAACACTGTGTTTTGGTAAACTCCTTCCAACCTCTATAGGTCTGGAAGCTACAATTCAAACGCCACGACAGGATGATTCTCATGACCTCTGGGGAAGGGTCGATGGAAGTAGTGCCCAGTGTACCTGTATGTAGGCGCTCGTGTGTGTGTGTGTGTGCATGCATGACCACATGTGAGGGATTTAAAGTACAACACAATTAAAGTATGAAAAACAACAAGTGATAATCAGACTTAGACTTTATGGAACTCCATAATACTCCATCATAGTGTCCAGTAACAGCGGATTAAGCTCTATCTTGGTAGAATTATATTTCTACTTTTCCAATTATTTACTATCATCTGTAATAAAGTGATGCCAACACCATGGATTCAACAGTGAGGAGTTTGTTCTAGTCATCTTAAACATGGAAAGAGTCGATGTTGTGCTATTTCTGAGTAACTGAATGACTTTTTACTTATTTCAGAGCTCAATCAGTGAGGTTACTCATTTTGTGGTGGTCCTAGTCTAAGAAAGAAAGAAGGCAGCAAATGTACATATCGGTTCCACAGGCTATGGATAAAATCAGTCATTACAGGGTGAAAGTAATTTGAAGAGGGAGAAGCATATAAACAAGTCAAGTCCATGACATGATGCATTCTGCAATTTTCTTTTACTGACTTAAATAATACATTTAAATTGCTGCACCGTTTGATCAGTAAAAAGCTGAATCTTGCACTCGTGACGTCACAAAGCAAATGCAATTTTAGAAGCTTGGTTGCTATGGTGACAATTACCATGATAGTTCCTTATCTTGATATGGAACTATCATTAGATTTTTTATTTATTTATTTACTTATTTCAGCATTGCATATCTCTAGTTGAGAGTTTGAGTAAGGAGTCATGATGCACAAAACGTTTGCATGTGTATTTTTAAAATAAAAAGAAATAACAAAAATGCAACATACCTGCAACATTTAAAAGAAAGACAAACACAATCAACAGCTATTTACATTACATTAAAGTTTGAATACATGGAATGATGATGTAAGACTTTCATAATTTAAACAGAAACAAACATAAGAAGCTATTTACATTACTGTAAAGAGGTGGAATAGATCCAAAATCAAATTAAAACATTTCCCTTCCTTATTTTGCTTGGGGTTTCAGCATTTTTTTAAAAGTAAAAAGACATAATAAAAATGCAACATTGACAAATAACTTGCAACATTTAAAACAAAGACAAACACATCAACAGTTATTTACATTTCATCAAAGTTTGAATACATAGAAAGATGATGTAAGACTTTCAAGCTATTTACATTATTGTGAAGGAGCGGAATAGATCCAACCTTTGTATTTTTGTTTAGTTGTTTTGTTTTCTTTGTTTCTTACCGTAGTGTAAACAGCATTTTTTTAATATAAAAAGACATAATAAAATGTAGAACCTGCAAGAAAAGAAAGGGAAACACGTCAGCAGAAATTTATATTACATTCAAATCAAATAAAATACTTTCCTCCTTTATTTTGCTTTTTTCTTTTAGCAATTTTTCAATACTAAAAAGATATACAAAAATGCAGCTTAACTGCAACATTTAAAACAAAAACAAACACATCAACAGTTATTTACATTTCATCAAAATTTGAATACATAGAAAGATGATGTAAGACGTTCAACTTAAGACAGAAACAAACACAGGAAGCTATTTACATTATTGTAAAGGGGCGGAATAGATCCAACCTTTGTATTTTTGTTTAGTTGTTTTTCTGTTTGTTTCTTAGCAAAGAAACAAACAGAAAAAAACTAATACATTTCCATTTATTTTTGGACATAATAAATGTCCAAAAAGGAGGACATAATAAAAATTCAACACTGACACAGAACCTGCAACATTTAAAAGAAAGACAAACACAATCAACAGCTATTTACATTACATTACGAGTCTGAATACGTACAAAAATGATGTAAAACGTTCAACATTTAAAACAGAAACAAACACAAGTTGTTGTTTGTTTTTAAGCATTTTTTTTTAAATAAAAAAGTACAATAAAAATGAAACATTGACCTAGAACTTGCAACATTTAAAACAAAATGACACTGTATGGCGTGTTTCAGGTCACTTCATGTATCTGAAGGGAGTGAATGTGTCTATAGCCCCTTCTGCACTGCACAGTCAGACCCGGTCTGACCCGGTCTGACCCAGGCCAGTCTGGCTTAAAAGCAGGGCTGATCATTTTTGCATTAGCACTTCCAGCCCGGTACCACCTGGCTCCCTGAAACCATGAGAGCTGTGGTTCCAATCGGGCCGGCCAAACCGGGCAGGTTTGGAGTTAGCTGTTGATTGGTTCATTGGCTGCGGGGGCGGGACAAAGATCAGATCTCTGGGTCAGAGGAGCACTAGACTTTCTCGATGTCTGTCATTTCAATATGCTGCGTCAATAAATTCCCGTCATAATGTGTTCTTACCCTCCACTGGGATTACAATCGCCTCTTCAGCCAAAGATTTTAATAGTAAATGTAAATAACATTTCTCCAACTGAACCAATCAGAAGTTGTAAAAGCTGTGAAGGAGGGTTCCTCCAGTGGGGAAATCCCACCACCCACAGCTCAGAGGCGACATTCAGATGTTTTTTTCAGATGTTTTTTTCCATAAAATGTAAAGCTGAGGTAAGTGTTTCCTTTAGCTTCCTCACTCATGAGCACATTCAGAAAGAGCAGGACGAGAGAACCAAGAAGGAAACTGTTCTGCGGTTGCTGGGCAGATCACCTCCACAGGTCTTGCGAGACCCTTAGCAAGAATTCGACTTACGTGACGATCCTGCTTAATGAAAAACGACCAGGGCTATAGGACCGGGTCGAACGGAGCCGGGCTGGGCCAGGCCGGACCCTGCAGTGGAAAAAGAGCTTGTCTCAAAGGACTCATTCACAGTTTTTAAATACTTTGGCTGCTGATGGCAAGCTACTGGATTGTAGCTACAGGCTGGCAGAAGTGAGGCTGCAAATTTTTGCGCCATCGGCCCTTCTGACCAACACCAGCAGACAAAGGTGGGTGAAGAGGGAAAAGAAACGGCAAAGGGTGGACAGACCGGGAATCGACCGCCGTCGCAGCGGTTCCCAACCGTAGTCCTCAAGTACATGCCCTACATGTTTTAGGTGTCTCCTTCTCCTGACTCAACTGAATGGCTGATTGACAGACTTATGCAGTATTTGGTGGCTGCAGAGGAGGACATGCAATCATTTGAATCAGGTGTGGTGAAACAGAAATACATAACAGAGTTATTTTTACATGAATTAAAGTAGTAATAATCTAACAACAACTAGAAGGAGCTGTTCGCATAATTTAAAAAGGTTGAACTTTGATGAGATGACGTTTCTTTTTCAAATTTTTCTTCGTCCGGGTTCTATATTTTGCTTCCTTTTCCTCTACAATCTCTATGGCCTCCATCTCATAGTTCTCTGACTTGATTCTTAGGGCTTTTTCCTTTTCCACCAGGAGGGTGAGTTCCTGGATATCTTTGAGCAGAGGTCTCTGTTTCTTGTCCTCTGCCTGAAGCTTGTTGGTAAGAAGTATGGTCTTGGCTGAGAGAGTCTCTGTCATCGTACAGGCTTTCTTGAAACCCGAGTAAAGTTTGTCACTTACCTTTTCCAACTCCAGCTTACCTCTTTCTGCCTCTTCTCTCAGAGCCCTTTCTTTCTGCAGTTCTTTGGCTGTTTCCTGCCGAAGAAACTCTGCAGTTTTCAAGAGAGAAGCATTTTCAGTCTCTGCTTGGACCCGTAGTCTTTTCTCCTCTTGGAGCATTTTCTCCAGCTGTTGGAGTTCCAATTGAATTTTGTTTAGATCAGCCAAAGTGATCTCTGATGGAGCCTCCTTGGACGTTTTTTCCACATCCTCAAGCTTTTTGATCAACTGTTCTGCGATCTCCACTGCTTCTTCTTTGTCCGACTCAGTTTGGGCTCTAAGTTCTAGTTCCTTTTTCAACTCTTGGTCCAATATTTCTAAAAAATTCTCTGCTTGGACCCTTACTCTTTTCTCCTCTTGCAGCATTTTCTCCAGCTGTTGGAGATCCAGTTGAATCTTGTCCCTATCATCCAAACTGATCTCAGTGGGACCCTCTTTGGACATGTTTTCCACATCCTCAAGCTTTTTGATCAACTGTTCTGCGATCTCCACTGCTTCTTCTTTGTCCGACTCAGTTTGGGCTCTAAGTTCTCTTTCAGTTTTCAGCTCTTCATCCAATATTTCTAAAAAATTCTCTGCTTGGACCCTTAGTGCTTTCTCCTCTTGGAGCATTTTCTTTAGCTGTTGGAGTTCCAGTTGAATTTTGTTTTGATCAGCCAAAGTGATCTCTGATGGAGCCTCCTTGGATGTTTTCTCCACATCCTCAAGCTTTTTGATCAACTGTTCTGCGATCTCCACTGCTTCTTCTTTGTCCGCCTCAGTTTGGGCTCTAAGTTCTAGTTCCTTTTTCAGCTCTTGGTCCAATATTTCTAACAAATTCTCTGCTTGGACCCTTACTCTTTTCTCCTCTTGAATGTTTTTCTCCAGCTGTTGGAGATCCAGTTGAATTTTGTCCCTATCATCCAAACCGATCTCAGTGGGACCCTCTTTGGACATGTTTTCCACGTTCTCAAGCTTTTGGATCAATTGCTCTGCGATCTCCACTGCTTCTTGTTTGTCCGCCTCAGTTTGGGCTCTACGTTCTCGTTCAGTTTTCAGCTCTTGCTCCATCATTTCAAAGAAAGCCTCAGCACATTTAAATTGATCCAGATTTTCATTTTCAGCTTGAATCCTCAGCTCTCTCTCTCTCTGGAGCATTTCATGAAGCTGTCGGACATCAAGATAAGAAATTTCAGTTGAATATTCGGCGGAAACTTTCTTCAAACCTTCACCGTGGCTAGAGAGTTGTAGGGGAATCTTGATGGCTTCCCTTTTGGCACCAAAACCTTTTTCCTTCTCCAGCTTCTCCTTAAGCTCCTGAATCTCCAGAAGCAAGGCCTGCTTCTCCTTCCTCTCTTCTGAGACAAGGTCTTCATAGCAGAGTTTTGTGTTGAATTTCTCCATCGTTATGGCCTCAACATTTTGGTGCAGCTCCTTGATCTCCTGCTGAAAGATGTCGAAGAGCTCATTGTTGAGGTGATAGACCATTGGTTTCAGCCGTTCTTTGTTTGTTTCCTGCCGAAGAAACTCTACAGTTTTCAAGAGAGAAGCATTTTTAGTCTCTCCTTGGACCCTTAGTCTTTTTTCCTCTTGGAGCATTTTCTCCAGCTGTTGGAGTTCCAGTTCAAATTTGTCCCGATCATCATCAGATGGAGCCTCCTGGGACGTCTTCTCCATGTCTTCAAGCTTTTTAATCAATTGCTCTGCAATCTCCACTGCTTCCTCTTTGTCCGCCTCAACTTGGGCTCTAAGTTCTCGTTCTGTTTTCAATTCTTGGTCCAATATTTCTAACAAACTCTCTGCCTGGACCCTTAGTGCTGTTTCCTTTTGGATGGTTTGCTCCAGCTGTTGGAGATCCAGTTGAGTCTTGTGGCTAGAGAATTGTAGGGGAATCTCAGTGGTTTCCCTTTTCGCTGAATCCCCTTTTGCATCAAGATTTCTTTCATTCTCCAGCTTATCCTGGAGCTTCTTTATCTCTTCCTTAGCCACAGCGAGATCAATTTCAAGCTCAATGGTGAGCATCTCAATTTCCTGACGGTGTTTCTTTTGCATCTCCTTTATTTCCTGTTGGAGTTCCAGTGTTGTGGGGCAGCTCATTGTCTCATCTCTGCCCACCAGGCCTTGGTCCTTGGATTCAGCTTTCTCCAGCTTCTCCTTAAGCTCCTGAATCTCCAGAAGCAAGGCCTGCTTCTCCTCCCTCTCTTCTGAGACAAGGTCTTCATAGTAGCGTTCGGCGTGGAATTTCTCCATCGTAATGGCCGCAACATCTTGGTGCAGTTCCTTGATCTCCTGCTGAAAGATGTCAACGAGCTCGTTGTTGAGGTGATAGACCATTGGTTTCTGCATTCTGGTTTGTTCAACAGGTTTTACTCAAAACAATATTTTCCGCACAATTCGCACAAGCCGCACAGTTAAAAGTGGGTAAATTTCTATGGAGCTGTGTGCCTTTATGAGATACAATCCTTCTGTATGATGCATGAAAAGGCCTGTGATGTCATCATTGATATTACTATGGCGATAGTTCTCTTGTGTGCTTGTAAACTTTCTCACCTTCTTATTGGGTGAATTTATTACAATACAAATAAATGCTTTATTAATCGTAAGGGAAATTGGTACATTACACAATTTATATATATATATATATTCCAGCTGATGTCTATAGTTGTCTGTAATTTGGATATTGTGAAATACATAAAACAAACAGCATCTGTTTTATGAAGTACATAACACAAATGTTCAGAGTATCCTCACCTAGGCCTGTTTAGTCCTTGTCGGATATTCTTCAGAAATAAATTTACAGATGAGGAACTTTTACTGACTAGCACTAGCAAGTGTTACAGAAAAAAAAAATCTATGAGTTTCAAATGTATTTAAACCAACCTTTACCATTTTTGGAGAACGCATGAAGCAGTAGGAAGATCAGTGTTGATTCAACAGCAAGAAACAAAACTGAACAAAAACATTCCCAATGATACGAGGTCAAATTCTGGAAAGGGAGAGATGTTGGAGGTTGCCTTTCACTTTAACTGCGCAAAGATAAAAGTTAAATTTGAGTAGCCTCACATAGGCCTGTTTACTGTCTGTCACATATTCGTGTACAAATGAGGAACATTTACTGAAATGTATCACACTGGCAAGTGTTACAGAAAAACAAATATTTACGAGTTTAAAATTTAAGTGACAGTTGTCGGAACGGATGAAGGAAATCACAAACTCATAGTCAGCACTGATTAATTGTGCTGCCATAAATAAAACAGTTAAACTGTAGGTTTTCTTTAGAGGTGTGTGTTCACTCTTACGCAGGGACCCACAAATGGCTTGGTGACCAAAACCCGTAAGTAATTACAAGATTCTAAATCTAAACTTCTCTAGGAAAGGTGACAAACTATATATTATTCTTGATGCTGATTGTCACTTATTGTTTTCATACTTTAATTGTATTACTCTTAAAACTCAGAGGTCAGAAGGAGTTTACCAAAACAAACTGTCACAAAGATGGGATCAACAGATGTCGAAGGAATGTTTATTTTAGGGGGGCACATCCAATCACCGGAAATTAAAAGCAATTAATGATTAGGGTCATAAATCCCTCCACCGATTAAATTTTGTCATAAGGGTGCCTATAAATCTCTCTCTCGTATTCCGTGTATGGATTTTTTAACTTTCAGCCACAAATCTTCAGGCAATTGTGAATTGTATGAAACTTGAAAATAACATCAGAAAAAAAGTAACTTTCTTTTTCCTATTGCAATAATAGCACACTGTAAATCTTACTCCTTTCATAGAGTCCATCAGTAACAACATGCATTTTTTACAGACGTGATTTCTCAACTTGATGTTTCAGAAAACCTACTTTATTTCTTTCCATTTAGGCCCTTGATAAAATATGTCTTCAGTTATACATTCATGTCATAAAAAACTGTTTCAGGTTGCTATAAAGTAAAAACTTCATAAGGTTTCCTAGACAATGCCTGATTTACATTTTTAGCATATAAAATTAGATAATATGTTAAACAGACATGTCTAACATATTAGCTCTGTTCTCGGAACATTAAATTTAAAAAAGAGCATCCATGCATCACTGCATACATTATAGGTTTTTATGCATTATTTTACAATTCCGCAATCTCTTGCCATATGGCCGTTGTTACGGTTTGAGCACAAGGCCAAGTGTCATCCTGTCACTGTACAGTGTGACCAAAAGAAAATAAAAATCATCACCAAGAAAGGATGTGTAGTTTGACCCGTGACATAATGTGGCGTGTCATACCTACAATGTTTTATCACACCAAGCTGCAGGGTGTCATCCTTTCAAAGTACATTGCATGCAGTGACACACAACGCACCCAAAATTTGTTGTAATGACATGCAACAGGACTTGGCACAGTAATGCTGTTCCACAGGACCAGACTGGTTTACTCACACAAAACATATCTTGGAGAATGAAAGAAAACAGCTTGAGAAGCAGACGGATTGTGTTTTGAAAAAGAGAAGACAGAAAAAAGTCAAGATAAATCTTCACAGAGAACAAAGGCTGAATGGAAGACAGACAGACAAATCTGAAATGCAAAGGCAAAGAGCTCTGAAGCAATGTTGCACCCTGTGGACATTTATCGAGTTTTTATGTGCCAGAATGAATGAAACATCACTTCTTTTAATCATTTCATATAATCATTAGCCAAAAACCAAACTTGGAATATCTGAAAAATAAAAAATTCAGAAAAATTACAGATAATTAACCCTGAATGTAAATAAATAATTCTTTTTTTAAAATTGGCTGGTTTTAATGCCCAATCTCACAACAAAGTGCATCCACATTTTCCAGTGTAATTTAACACAGCAGGATAAAATTAAAATTACTGGCTTCATAAAGAAATATATAAATAAACCCACTTAATTTAGGGTTGTGTTCCTCTTATCTAGATTGCCCATAAATACAGAAACATACTGCATCTGCCTACAATCTGTCTTTTTTTATGTTTTTACTTTTAGTAGCAATTTATTGTGCACCACCCAGGGTCACAAAGATGTGGCAGATTCTTTACGGATTGCAATCCAAGTGATGACAGTCTGTATACTGCAAGTTGTGCAGGCAACAAACACAGCAGTAAATGTAATCGCTGTTCAATAACAAACATAAATTTTTAGGTACCTTGGGTACATTCACACCAGCTCTATTTAGTCCGTTTTAATCAAAGCATTTTGTTGAGAATTCAATGGTTCTCATGTTGTTTCCTTCAGTGGTTCTCAGTGCAGCACCACCACAGGCAAGGGGGTAAACAGGTTTTTCCTAAAGGTTTAGATCGTTTGACACAGAGCGGTAAGAAAGGGAACCGCAAGAGCAATATGTCCCTTAGCAAACAAGACTCTGAGAAAAAGTCCGAATGTAATTTATTCCAAGAAATATCAGGAATGCAACTCTAAATTTTATTATTTTTTTCTTTTTTTAATAACGACAAAACATTCTTGGATTTGTGTGTTCAAGAGGAGATGCAATCTCAACGGAGATCTATGAATTTACAAGAGTTTATTTTTGTTTTATTTTTAAGAGGGTTTATTTGCATGATAGTAGCATCAGGCATTCCTCCATTCTGTTCTTCTTATTCAACATCTAGCTGCTGCAGTAACTGGTCCAAGAGGGAAATCTAGCCATCAGGCATTCCAGTAACACAGCAGTTTATCATCTGGGAGCCCAAGGTCTTCCCAGGCCAGAAGGGATATTATATAGTCCTTTCACAAAGTTGAGCGTCTACCCCAGGTCTCCTTACATTGTCTGGGAAAACCTCCAAGTTGAGACACTCCAGTGGCTTTCTTCGCCATGCTCACCTCGAATGACGGAGCTCCACCTTACACTTGAAGGCAGAGCCGAACCATCTTACAGCGTAAGCTCATTTCAGCCTCTTCTACCCAGGATCGTGTTCCTCCAGTCTGTATCCATATTTCATGAACATAGGTGAGGGTTGGAATGTAAATGGCCCAGTAAATTGAGAGCCTCTCTTTGTGATTCAGCTCTTTTTTCAACACAGTTCAGCACTTTAGAGAAAGCCATAACTTAACTATGAATACCCTGCCCCATCCTTTACCTCATAAGTAAAGTTACCAAGATGATTAAACTCTTTTGCTTGAATCACAAAATCACAGTAAACTCACTTTCTTCCAGTTGATAACCATCTGCTCAGATTAAGTCCAAACACCTTTTCTTCTCCTGTCCCTCAGTCGTAGCTCTTTTGTCTTGTTGATGTTTCTGATAAAGGAGCATGACTTGTTACCTTTTAATGCTGATCTTTTTCAGGACCACTCTGGGACAGAAGTTATCCTTAGAAACACACTCAAAAATGAAAAAACTCTCTCATTTAAAATAGTTTCAATAGTTTAAGGCAGGGGTGTCAAACTCCAGTCCTCGAGGGCCGCAGTCCTGCAACTTTTAGATGTGCCTAAGCTGCACCACACCTGAATAGAATAATTAAGGCTCTGGAGAACTGATTTACACAAGGTGGAGGTAATTAAGCCATTTCATTCCAGTATTTTGTACCTGTGGCACATCTAAAAACTGCAGGACTGCGGCCCTCGAGGACTGGAGTTTGACACCCCTGGTTTAAGGGAATGTTTTCCAACCCTGGTCCTCAAGGCACGCTGTCCTGCGTGTTTTAGATGCTTCCCTGCTTCAATCCACCGGATTCAGATGATTGGAGTTCAGCAAAAGCCTGTTAATCAGCCCTCAGTTGAAATCATGTGTGCTGACGCGAGGAAATGCATAAAACATGCGAGGCAGTTTTGTGTTTTCCAGGGTTGGGAAACATAAATGTAAGGATTGCTTTTAGGCTGAAGTCTTGATACAGCTTAGTACGCCTCTCCTATTTGTCTCAATAAGCCCAGGGGCAAACAAATGTATGTACATGGCTAAGTCCAACATGATCCATGCATCAGATGGTTTAAAATTATGATTTTTCATCAAGACATTTTAGTTTAACGCAGCTTTAGTGTGCGATTGAACCAAGTTGCAGGGAATAAAAAAATAGATAAATTTGGCATTCAATCTAAGAACTTGTATGACAAAAATTCCTGTTTTTCACCTGCTATGTTTTTCATGAGCAGGTGAACAGGGGTCACTATAAAAACAGTTAAAAATACTGAAGATTATTACCCCTAGAATGTTAATTAAAAAAAACTGTTAACAAAAACAAGTTCATTTTGTGAAAGAACAGACTTCTACAACTGAGAGGAATGAGCTAAATGAACAAGATAAGCCTAAAGGGTTTATGCATAAAGACTTTTCTTTTAAACAACTTAAACTTCCAACTTCAAATTAGTTTCACAATAGATCTTTCAAATGGTTTGTTTGACCCCTGGGCTACACATAACATTCTTTACAATTAAAATAATAATGCTGAAATTAAGAGAATTAATTCAGAAGTGGTCAAACAGGTAATAATGTTAAAAAACTTCATTATATGCTTGTATTACCCCAAAAATGTGAATTTGCTGCCTGTGATTGTTCAGACAGAGGAGGATTTCTAAACAGATACCATCACTAAATCAGAATCTGCATATTGAAAACACCTTGAGCAAACGCTGCTCATGTCACGGACCATTATGAGTGATGCAGTCATTTATTTGCACATGTGTGGTTTAAAAATATCAAACAGTTAAATGTTCTTACCATTATGAGAAATGGTATCGCAAGGGACCCAGCATGATGAGAAATATAATGTTCCTTAATGTTCCATACTCTGCAGGCCTATTTATAAATGCAAATTCAATAATGGGCTGAAAAAGTGTGTATGGGTTTGTTTATAAGAGGCCATATGCTTGTGTATGTGAGGGAATATAATTGTTTGCGTGTGGGCGGGTGTGTGTGTGTGTGTTTGAATGAAGAAGAAACACTTCTGCATAGAGTCCAAATCTATTTATATGCAAATTGGATTTTGGTTAAACGGTTAGGGATGCCGCATGGGTTGAGTCCCCTCGATGAAATGGGGCTGGTCATAAATTATCCAAATAAGTCACGAATCTGTCAATTTTGGAAACATTTTTCATTTGGAGTGTAGCTGAAGTAAATATTAGGTTAGAGGCCCACAGTGATGGCGCTCTGAAAAGATGAAGCTAATTGGACAACGTACTGGTGAAAGGTTTAGTTTGTACCGTTTCCACTGAAAAGGAAGGAAAAAACTGACTGACAAAGAAAACATGAGTCTTGGTCTATGAGGTTGTCTCTGAGTTTTTTGGTATGTTGGGATCACATCCCTGAAAGGATTTAATCCCATGACCCAGCAGACAAGAATCAGGTCTGTAGTTTCACTTCAAACCCTCTGTAAGAGCAGCCTTTGCTTTTCTGAAATGTCTGGCTAACAGCACACTTTGCATGACAGGGAATTGTACAAATAGAGAAGGTAGCTCATTTCAGCGCAAAGGTAATTATGATACTTTAGTGGTTTCTTCCGAAATTGTTTTTAAATGGTCATTTCCCAGCTGTCCCACATTACTACCACCAAGTGTAACACATCTTCACCAGAGCGTCTCTTCACAATCTGTTAAATATGACGGTATATGCAAAGCTTCTGTACTTCCACCTTCCATTTCAGACCTGCTGTGTGGGAGGAATAGCATCAAGACTTTAATAAGTTGCTTAGCAGCATGAGACAATGCAGATGAGAAGGGCTTCTGTACAAGTTGCTGTGCACTTCTAAGCATGCTCTTTGGCACAATAATTTGATTCCCGGGGATTCCTCAGCAAGCAGGGCGGAGGAATTCTGCAAATCAAATTCAAAATCTGTGTGATTTACTCTTAGAGCTGTAGGTTGATCAAACTGAGTCTTTAAAGATCATAATGTCACACTTTGTGTATAAATATAAAATTACAGTATGAACCCCATGAATTGCATTTTGCATATGAACTCCAGCCTGAAAAACATAAAATTTCAGTTGTTCAACTAGCTTCTGCACAATTTGGAGGTGTGTGTCCTCCACAGATAGAGATCTGTGAAGGACACCATATAAACTCTCCTGATTATGGCACTAAATTTATGCCAGGGAATGATGGTATCGTTCACAGCCCACTGATTTGCTAGATTTGTTTAGATGCAGCTGCAGAAAAGGCAGCACAAGGTGCATGTAGCAGCTGTGCCATCAGAAGAGATACAATAAATGACTTGAAGTGTTGCCAGCCTCGTGCAGGCATGGCGAGGTTGTTTTTTAGGCGTCTGGCCAGTATAGCCAGTAATCAGTAAACACAGGTTCATAGGAATCGGTAACCATCAATAAGACACTTCCAAACTGCTTCCAAGATCCAGGTGTTACCATCAAACTGAGCCCCCATCATCTCTCCACAGAGGTTGTGGGCTATCTCAGAACAGCTGGGGAACTCTCACACTATATTATATTGATGATGTTCCTCATGCACCCCAAAATATCTACAAAAGCTCCACAACAGATGATTGTTGTCCTGCTGGGTTTTTCTATATCATTGTGTAGCCTTTTGGTATTACCTAGTTATGGTGTTTAAACACAGATGCCTGAAATGATGCTGGATTCCTTGGAGCACTTTGGATATTTTGCTCAGTCAGTGCACTTAACAAGCTAAATATCAAAGTCATAGTTAAGGTACACTCACATTTTTGCACATCTTTAACAAATTACTCAGTTAAAATGTGGCACACAACCCTTATTATGTTAGATAGCCGACGGGTTTGCATTAAAGCAGAGAGACACTTATTATTATTGACAAAAGACCCCTTTTGCTCATCCGTCACCAACTCGCACTCAGCTGGTCAGACATGTTACAATCATCCACTCTTCCATGCATGAATATCAGCGCACAAATACAAGGACATCCAGTCCATGTCACATCCTCTACATGCAAATTGCAGTCAGAAATGCACACACACATACACCCACACACACATAGTATGTCTTCCTATCTTCACAAGGACATTGCTTTGACTTCTATTCATTTTTGTATTAATTTCCAAAGCCTAAATATGACCCTTATCCTGAACCTAAACATTACCAGTAAATGCCTAATCTGAAACCTAAACCTAACCCCCAACCCAAAGACAGCATGTCTGTTGATAGGGTCCCATAAAGAACAGTGGATCCTCACAACTTGAATATTTGTTGGGGAAAAGAATACCTACATATTTTTGTTTATATGTGGCCTTATATCAAATACAGGGACACACACAAACTTAGATAAAATGATGTCTTCCACTTGTCATCATGCTTAGTCCCTTCAGAAGACAGATACACAAGTGACCTTTTCTAACATACCCTAGATCAGTTAACACAACTGTAATCGAGCTTAAAGAAAATCTTTGTTTTTGATTATCACCAATAGCTGAAATAAAATTACTGGAAAAATTAAAACAAGCAAACTGTTTCAGCTTCCCCTGAAATCTGTGAGCTGTGTAGCTGTAAACCTGCTGCAGAGAAATGTCAGTTCCTGCAGATTTGTCTTATTGGTGGCTCTTTGAATAATTGATGCTGGTGGCTGAATATAGCTGTACGATCCATTCATCCTAAACATAGCAGAGTTGTCATTTACCTCAAACTGGCATTTATTGTCCAATGTGTTTTTCCCCCACTTTTCTTCCCAGGTAGCCGTCCATCTTTAATCATTGCTCATGCAGGCCATTTAGCTTTTCATTATAGACGCAGCAGGAGGAAAATGACAAGGAAACAGTATGCGCACTGTACAACACAGTCTCACCGACACACACACTATATATACACACACACAGTACATTTACAGGCATGCACAGAAAAAAGCCATGTTGTTGAATGATTAGAAGCTTAAATAAACAGAATAATAGTAAAGAAAATGTGCATCTTGAGTTAATATTCACCCAGGTTTGGCCTGGTGTGTATCTCCTGATGGACTTAATACAGCACACACCTGTAGGCACCCATCAGTGGGATCCTATGGTCTATAATTACACCTGTTCCCAATAGCAGTCATCATCTATTGACAGCACTCAGGGCTGATGTTAATTGCACACCCTTGACATTTAGACAGCTCAGTACTTCTTCTCTACAGACACACAGAGATCCACACACAAGCATTCTTTTTCCCAACAAGTCTTTCACATTGCCTTGAGTTGTCTGAAAAATGTCTGAGAGGGAATGTGTGCTGTAGGTGACAGACAGACATTTGAGGCAGGCATTCAGCCAGTGACCTAGAATAGAAAAAAATTAATATTAATGTGCAGCCAAGGCCAAAGATATCAGACGGGATTTTCTTTATGAAATAATTTACTAGATATGTATTTTTTACAGATTGTCATTTAAACAACTCTATAGCAATTAGCAGTCATGTAAAATAATGTTTGTTGCAACAAATGTGGGCAAAGCAGAGAACTACATATATATCAAACAATTCAGTTATGTTCAATTTATTGTTCTAATTGGTTAAAAAGGTTTTTTTCTAAGGAAATCCATCAGATTGTATTGAGTTACTGCATCACATTTACTGTAGTTTTGTTTACTCCTGGCTGTTGAAGTGAGAGTGAACACCAAGGTGAGATCCAATGTGATGTTAATACAATTGCACAGCACACTTCTGATTTTTATTTATATTTAAAAAAAAATTTATTGAATAAAATAAAGTCAAAGTTGCATTTGTAATGGGATAAAATGTGAAAACAATCAAAAATGATGGGCAGATTTTGAGTTTTATGTACTATAGAATATACATATGTGGTACCATGAAGATGAGAGACACAGCAGGTGAACTAAGATAAATTGTTGAATAATCCACCAAGCAGTGCTGATGACCAATAAAAGACACATTTCGTTCAGGAAGAGAAATCTTTCAGCGGTAAATAGTTTTCATTTTAATAAAGCACAGAACCTTTATAGCTACCAAATTTCATTTTATGTTTTAGGAAACATGTTAAGGAAGAAACTAATGTTGACCAATACAGTATCATATCCAACATGTTCAACTCATCCTGCAGCTCTTTTCCTCCAGTTACTACCACTATTTTTCTTGACATCAACACAACCCTGTTTTATTCGGATCAACTTGATTGATATGATATATTGGACCCGTTCTCCCTGTGGGTCCAAGCAGGGCATCAGCGTCCAGCCGAGCACAAGCCAGGCTGGTAATGATGGAGGCCCAGAGGTTTAGCAAAGAGGAATGCTGTTGGGAAATAAAAGGCCTCCAGTTTATCCCTAAATGCATCTCAGGCTGACTTGTTAACTTTTGGTGCTATGATATGGACTGAACTCTGGCTGATAAATGTTGTTCATATTTTCCAACAGCATATGAAGTTACAGTGGAAAATTCAACCCAAGCGGACCAACATAAAGTCCACATTTACACTAGTAAATAAATATACTGAATAAATGAACAAAACATAACATTATTGATAAGATTAAATTACTGTATCTTCCTGTACCTTGAATACCTTCAGAAGCATAAATCAGAGAAATAATTTGACTCCATTAGTTTTTTGTTTTTTGGGGGGTTTTTTCATTTTGAAGTAATTGTATTTCTTCGTTTCCAGATGTAAATAAAGGGTATTTTAAAAGTAAAATGCAGTAAAATAACCTTGACTCTTGGTTTTAAAGTATAAGATTTCATCTTCTAAGGTCATTTAACAAAAGATCCAATCATTACTATACTGACAAATGAAGCCTGGGCGCAAATTCAAACTGGAAGACTCTTTAGCCCCACCTGGCTCGTCCTATCGGAGCATCCCGCCCATCACCGCTGTCCTATCAACGCTGGACCAAGCCACGTCACGTCCAATCGCCTTCCAAGGCCCAGCTGAAAAGGACCTCCATCCATGGCGTCTTCCGCATCCCAACCGCGCTCAACCCTCCTCCACCCCTTCTCCACCTTCCCTCGCCCAGATCCTCAAGCTCGCATCCTTCTCCGACCTCCACCACCAGGGTCGGGTCCCGGGGGGATGACATTCCTATCCTACATCGGGAATGCTCATCCGAGCTTATTGCAATTCACAGCTTAATGACCACAGCCGGGGCCCGAGCGCCAAAGTACTTTAAATTCATGTCTGTCAATAAACCTTTTTAATCGCTGTTCATTTTCTCTGTCTGAGTCTCTCCAGATTGAACTAGCTTTTCTTACATTAAAACAACAGTGAAACATGGAAAATTGTGTTTTGAATTGTTTCCCCGCTGGAACAGGAACAAATCTGGGCTCCTCTTCTCCAACCAATCAATCTGGATTTATTATCTATCGCTGAAACTGGTCTGAAAACTAAAGTAATGAAAGCTTTGCAGTTGTTGCCTGTATGCTTTAGAGTTATTTACATATTTCCCCTAATATGTGTAGTTGTGTGATACTAATAGAATTTTTTCTCTTTATTCCTATTATTATTATTTACGATGCTTGCTGCAAACCAATTTCCTTGGGATATGAATAAAAACTGAACTGAATGAACCTTTATGACAATATGTGAACTGGACTTGTTCATTCAGATCATATAAGTCTAAACGGCAATCATCTAATATAAGTTATCTATGGATTACTTATTAGACTGAGGTAATATTTTAAATATTTGCTCTAGAAATTTTAAACTTTGCTTTTTAATGTTGTTTTATAGTATGTTAATCTTAAAATTTGCTAAATGAATAAAACATTTCTACCTATGTTTTTTTTTGTTTTTTTTGTTTTGTTTTTGCCTTTTGCAGTATCACACCTACAGCTTTGGTTTTCTGCACCACTGGTGAAATACTAAGCTTGTAGTCACTCACATGATATGCTTCAAAGATTAAATGAGAGAAAATGCAGCACAAAATGAGATGCATTATGGAATAGTGCTTTGTTGCAGAATTATCTGTTTATTTCATGTTTTCTACCATCTTTTTAGAAATCCATGTGAAAGCAGCAGTGCTAACAATGTGTCAGGATTGAAGCCCAGCTTTGACAAATGAACTAGAACAGCATAGGATTTCTCTGTAGGTATGTATGCATGTATATATATATATATGTGTATCTATGACATCCCATTCTTCATCTTCCTATAACTCCCAGATACTTTCATTTTTCCTTAGAGTAGAATTCTATTTTCAGACTCTGTATTTCCATATTTCAGATCTCTGCATCAGGATAGCGCTTAGTTTGACTTTGCACACTTGCTAACGTGTTTGTGTGTTCTTGTGCACATATGCATATTCAACACCTGTGACATTCAGTTTCATTAAAAACAGTCATCACTGCAGTGATCTCTGTGATTCATGTGAGATTCGCATATTCTTAGGTTAAAAATAAACGCAGTCGTTGGTTGTGGGTAATTGGCTTTGGCTTTTTGAAGCTGAAGCTCTAGAAACTAAACATAGCAGTGGGTTTCTGAACTTCAGCTGTGAAAAGAGGCAAACAAATGTACAGGTAGGCCGTGCCGAACAGAAGACAATAACTACCTTTCTTTTTTCACAACCCAGATAGTTTTAATAGTACCAGGAATGAAAAAAGCTGAAAATCCCTTTTTTTTTTCTTTTTTTTTACTTTGTGGGTTAATATTTTATCAACTGTTGTTCCAGTGAGGCTTTTGATCAACTAATGTTGCAGCATAGTTCTGAACCCAGAAGACATTTTCACATTACTTGAGTTTATCCCACATGCGTGGCTGATTCAAGTTGTTTCTGTCATACATGATCACTCTAAGACAGCTTAGATTCTCAAAGCATCATTAAACACTTAAGAAACTGTGGTGTTATATGATTGCACTGTGTGTATATGGATGTTGTGGTGTACTATTATTGTCTATTTCTTTAATGTACTTATCTGCAATTGTTCTTGCGGTCTACAAAGAAAGTTGCCCATTGGGGACAATAAAGTTTATCTATTCTAACTTAAGATGTTTCAGCTATTTATTGCTGCTAAAATAAATGCATGAGACTAGCTTGAACAGCATTTGGGATCCATTTGAACAGTTAGTCATATGTCCCCCCTCTTCCTCTGCAAGGCTGTAACTGAGAATGCTAATTCTTCCAGATTTGCAAATGCCATCTGTGTCTATTTTTGGTGAACACAAGAGTTTAGCTGCTCAACAGCCTGTGGCTGTTATTTTCTGGTTCTCCTGCTTGCTGTGGGAATATTTTCCATTGGACTTAGACCTGGACTCTGGGGAAGCCAGACATACAGATGTGATCTGTCCTTACAAACCACACTGTTGGAAGTTGTGCAACATATTCTGAAAAGTACCGTACAAAATATCCTAAGTGTTGCATTTAAATGTAGTTGAATGTAGTGTGCCGAAAAGATTTTTTTTCATCATTAGCATTTTTAAATATGCGAGTCACCAAAGCCATCAGCCTTGATATTCTACCAAACTCTTACACACTCTGATTAATGCCCCTGTAGCTTATAACAGCTTGAATAATAGTTTTTCAACATTTAGTCAAATAACTTGTCTTCTTTTCAAACAGTCAAGTTACAAATGTGGACTGCTGGTGTAATAATTGTAACATTGCCCATCAAATTAAATATTGATTCGTAAGTAGTCGACGCTTCTGAACAGTTTTGTTCAGAAGCGTTTGAGCTTTGTTTGATTCTCTTCACTACAGTTCAGCTTTCAGATCATTGTGCAACAGACACTGAATTAACAATCCTCTGTATGCATTAGTTACAAAGTGCTGGGTGTGCTGTGGTGGCGCAGTGGATAGCGTGACCCACGTTTAGAGGCCTTGAATTCTTGACGTGGCCGTGGCAGGTTCAATTCCTGGACCCGGTGACATTTACTGCATGTCTTCCCCCTTTCCTGTCTGCCTACTTTCATATAGAAGGGACACTAGAGCCCACAAAAGACCCCCTCGAGGGGAGAAAAAACAAAGTGCTTAGCAACCTCTGCTTGTGTGGAAGATCTATTTAAGACTTTGAAGAAGGCTCCATTTTTTTCCCCAATCCTGGGACCCAAACTGTCACAGGTTTGTTGGCTTATTGTCTTTCTAAACTTTGAGTTTGTTGTTGTTGCCATAAATGTACAAGAAAATTTTACTTTTTCAGGGAACATAGAATTATTTCTGATCTGGTTTTCTAGCAGGGTTTGTCAAAAGACGGTTTTTTGACGTTTTCAAACTCTATTAAGTAATTATGCTACACTTATATTGTTCTACTTCTTAAACAGATTAAATTGAAAACATAAAAAATAATGTCTCCTTTTCAGCAAAGTAGTTATTTATGTTTTTCTTGCTTATTGTGAATATTGTATATTGAAATTATATGTTTCTCAATTTAACCATTTTACTGCTGTTAAAAGCAATAGTTGCTTGTGGAGGTTTGACAATTTTCAAAATAATCTATTAGTAAATAGTCGGGAAAACAAAACCTCTTTTACTTACTTTTTCTCTTATGTATCGATGCTTTGCAGACAATTTTAATACTTCCAGGTGATTAGAGGAACTGCTTATTAACCAAAACAAAATTACCTTGCCAAATTTGATTACCTTTGTGCAAGTGTGTTAGTACAGTTTATCTAAAAAGTACATTTAAATGTGTGTAAACATTTTAATGCCTTTTAAAGCAAACACAACATTTGCTTCCTTGTTTTTCTCCCAGTATTTGACACACAGTGTTTGCAAGTCATAAGCACAGCTGCTCCACCATCAGAGAGCTTGATAGCCATCTGTCTAGTTTTAGTAGTGGAGGTATAGCTGGTGTCATAAGGGCTTAATGAGGTTTTCAGACAGGTCTTCAATATAGATGGAATGACAGAGGGAAGCCATATGGGTCCCATTTACTTCCCACTCACTCTTTATAGGCAGCAGTTAGTCTAACAGTTTGCTGACAGCTACAGATTTGTGCTCCGTTTTGTTGTCTTGTGCGTCACTTTTTTCTTTCGGTTGTTTTCTATCTGTTGTTTACATATTGCTTATTTGTCAAGCTGTCTTTTTGAAGTTACGTTTTCTTCGGCGTCTTTTTTTAAACTAAGTTGTGATTAGTTCAAATCCCCACCATAAATGGAGATAACAACCTTTCTTACTGAATACCATTTCAGGTTTGCATTTCCATACACAGTACATGGTCAGTTTAAATTTAAGGAACATCAATGTGGAAGGATAAGATGTAAGTAACAAATTTCCTGCTGACTGGTTTGTGTACAAAGCCTTGCAAATGTATGAGTACCCCATTAATACGACCACAGATAGACCACAGTTTGTACTTATTTTCACCCCATTACTCTGATCCCCCTAGTAAAGGGATAGTCAGAGTGTTACTGGTCTGGCAGAGAAGTCGGAGTTGATAGTTAGATGGATAATTAAACTGGCAATCCTGGAAGACAACTTGTTTGAGGCTGCAAAGTAAACTGGCTGGAGGTTCACCTTCCTGCCTGTCTGGGCCGACAACCCCAACCATAAAGACAGAGATGCTGTGGAATTGTTTTGATTAAAGCACATTCATGTGTCCGAATGATACAATCACAGTCCAAATCTAAATCAAATTCAGAAAACACAAGAATTTATTTTTACAGGTGTCCATCCGATCCAACTGGGTTGAGCTAGTAAAGAGGAAGAATTTGAAGAATGTTGCATCAAAATGCTGCTGTGATTGAATCAAGGGAGATAAATAAAGATGCACAAGGCACCTTTCAGATTTTTACTTAAGAAAAAATTAAAACCATGTATTGTTTTCCTTCCTCTACTCAGCTGTGCACTTCTTTTGCCTATCATTTAAAATCCCAATAAATCACACTGAATATTGAGGTTGTAAATTATATAAATACTTTGAAAATGCAATTTAGTGACCAATGGAGAATGAATGGTTCAAAATCCATATCTAAATGATCAAGCGTTCATCTAGGAGATGTCATAGCTGAATAAAGACCCAACCATCATGGCTCTGGCTGCCTGCCTGGTTGACTGTCTGCTTGGCTCCTAAAATTATCACCTGGTACTAAACAGCTGTCTTTAACCAAACACACTCATAACACACAGCTGCTGTGTACAGCGGATGCATGTGCACATCTGCATACGGCTAAACACACACACACAATGCAGTACACACACAGCTGCTGGCCACAGCTGGTGCATTTACTTTGGACAGAGAAGGCAGGCGTAAAGAAGTGCAGACTGGACACAGCTGGTTAGCACATGGGCCCACTTCATTAACATGAGGTGTAGAACACCAAAAGAAAAAGCAAGAGATGGAGATATAAACATTAACCAGAAAGAGACAGACATTTTGAGCACAGGGATAAACCGAGGAGAGGAATTGAACTACCAAGAATCTGAAAACCAAGAATCACAGACAATCACCCAACTTCCTTTAATGACATTAACATGATAAATATGTTTTTGATTTGTTTAAAAACTTGGGGAGTTTTGCAAGTATACAGATACAGCATAATAATTCCATAATAATAGAAATGAGATCCATTTTTTCACATGCAGCATTCAAAGAATGTCGATTCAAATTGTATGCTGTGTCTTTTTAAAGTTTTCTACAACAAGCCCTCAAAAGTGTGGTCGTTTACATCAATTTCACTACTCTGCTGAGTTAAGAAGAGAAATAAACAAACACCATATGAACAAATGTATCCTCTTTATTGTGCAGGCAGCTTTTTAAAGTTAAAAAGAAGACCACTGAAATACAAGCAACACAGAAGCCAAATTAGTTTTGGATTGAGGGTTGTGAGCTCAAATATTCCTGACTATAAATCAGTTTTCACAAAAGTAAAAAAAAATAATAATCTTTCTGCAACATAAAAAGTTGCATAAAGTGTACCTTCAATGCCATTCCTTTTCATAACTATGATCACCATGATCTTAATTTTATGGGTATTTTTCATGATTGGAATTTAAACTTGCTGGCGTGCGATTTCTTTCCTTGTTATTTATGCTGCTGTATTGAAAAACAAGCTATGTGAATTAAAAGCTGAAGAAATTAATCACAGTTTATGGAACAATAAGCCCTGCCATATCTATGACGTATGATATAGAATAGAGATTATTGGAATCAGTGGAATTCAGTTTGCTGCTTATCTTGCAATACATAAGGTATTGCAATAATTTATATTGCTTTTGCAATGATTTAACCGTCAAGTCGCACTTTCTTCGTACTTAAAGATTAATTGGCCAGCAGTCAGTTTGACTTTGACTTTCAAGCATCCTGCATATTTTAGTGATGTGAAGGTTCTTGATGGAGTAGCTTGAGTAAATACTGTAATTGGGTCGCCTTTGCAATACTTCAGTTACAGGCACATCGATTCTGCTCTACATGTGCTGAACATATGATATTGATGAGCTGTGATGCTGATGCAACAGAATGTTTCCAACAAGTCTAATTAAATATGTAGCAGCCTGCATCATCTGCATTATCTTATTGTGTCTTCCTGAAACAAAACCCATTTGAAAAGGTCTCTCAGTGAAGAGTTTTTTATGTTGAGTTACTAGTTAAGGCACATTGTGATGTTGGTGGTGTTTAAAATGTAAGTGATTACATTTTATATTTTATTAAATGTTAGCTCAATTTGTTAATGGATTACTTCGACCTGTGCTCTGTTCCCTGTGTTTCTTTTCATGTATTTTCTGCATGGATGTGTGAATCCCCTTTTCAAAAACATTAAGTAGATTTCTAAAGGCACAAAAAAGCCAGTTTTTCCACTTTCCACTTTATAAATGTTTTTGCAAAGCAGCATTAAGGAGGGGCTGTCTTTTAGCTGAACCAAGCCTTTTTTTTTGTTTCCCATCATCAAGATAACAATGTAATAACAAGTAAAAGCTTACAGCATGAATAAATGGACAGAGAATTAAAACAATTCACTCAGCATATGTGATCTTTTCCCTTCCAGCATAACTTGGAGAGTTAATACACTTTATAGAAAGTATAACACAAGTTCCCCATCTGTCACCTATCAAACAGTTTAAGGCTAACATGTTTTCCTCTCTTGCTCTACTTTTTCTTCTTTGCTGATGACTGCAACATAATTTTATGCATTTATTCCCAAACCTCTGAGTGTTTGCTTTGCCGTCTCCATTGTCTGCATGTTATGTTGTTATTTTTCACTTTACAATGCATCCTCCACCTTTAAGCACTTTCTTACTTAAGCATCAAAACAGAGCAGCATAGCAACAGAAACAATTCTCTGTTGAAATTAAAGACTGTATTTGTGTTATTCATGAATGTAGGTCATTTTGCTGACATTTTAACCTTTATTTCAACTGGGTGAAGTTTATATTCACTCATCATCAATATGAGTGTCTTTTTATATTTTTGCTGTTGCATTTATCATCTTTAGTCATCTTTAGGGTCAAAATTAGGCATGCAAGTCATACTTAATTTTAACCATACCGGGTTTTTTTTATTGTTGTTCTTTTTTTATTATGTGTAATGCTGGGACAAACTAAATTTCCCCACCGTTTTGGGGGATTATTATTATTATTATTATTATTATTATTATTATTATTATTATTATTATTATTATTATTATTATTATTATACTATGTACAATCAACCAGTTATTAGTTATTCTTGGCCTTGTCAAGATAAATTAAGTTCTTGGACAGACAGTCTCTTGTATTAAAATATTTTGCTTAATGTATATTTATTTTGGAGCCTTTATGTCTGAATTCAAGAAACAAAACCATAATTTCAGATATGTGCATCCAATTTCTGTTGCTGAAAATCACTGAAGTTGTGCGCTGTAAAGTCAATCATAGACTTCTCTGAAAATCAGTCATTAAACCCCCATAATTAATATGACATTCTTGTGTGTGATGACGAGTGCATAAACTGTACATCGTTTCTTTTAGTTTTCATAAAAATATAAAGGATGTGTTTAAAATGTATTGGCTTTATCATTCTGCATATAAGATGCAATAACTCTCCTCCTAACCTTCTTTCCTCATCAATATTGTCTATGGATACCATCGGATACATCCTCCATTGGGTCACAGTAAATGTTAGGTACTCTTAAAAAAGGTCTTGTGAAATTAATAGAGCTCAACTAATAAGCAAACCCCTCCAGATTCAATAAAAAAACAAAACAAAGAAGTGTTGTGTGACCTGAAACATCAGCCAGATAACATCGTTTGGCTGTGCCAGGCAGAATTATTGAAGTACAAAAGGCTATTTACTTCAACAGGTGACTTCTGAAGGTAATTATTATTTGTAAAAAAAAAAAAGAAAAAATAGTTAACACCATGTATCATTAACCTCATACTTCAGGTATGTGTTACTTTATGTTGGTCTGTCACACAAAACCCCAATAAAACACACACAAGACAAAAAAGGAAATTAATCCATGGGGTGAAAGTACTTCTGCAGTGAACAATAATCATGTTTCCGGTATAAACAAAATTTCATCTGTGCCATGTTTGAATGACCAGATAACCTTTATTAATTTCAATAGGATCACCCCTCTGCAAACTAATTATATACTTCCACTGTTTTCTGTCTCTGTATTTATTCTGTCCTCATTATTGGTTCTGTTGATCTATTTCTTCATAGTCCTTTATCTCATTATTTATAGTCCTCACCTTTACCAATGCCACTTTTGTCTTTCTTTTCTTGTGTTGCCATGTGTAACTTGACAGACTCAACTCCCATTTTCTTGCAATAAGCTTTATTTAACTATATTTGTTCTGCCTGATGTGACATTCTTCTTTTGCCTTCACGTAGCAGAATCAAGACCAAGTTAAAATAAAACGGAAACACAGAAAATATGTTTTGTTTGTTTGTGTAATAAATTTTGATCGCCTGGGTCAGAAGTGCTAAAACCAGAATCAATGCTGGAACCTATAGTGTCATTTAAGTCTATACAATCTGTTCTTATTGTACTATAACTCCTTCTGTATGTTTGGGTTAAAAATCTTACAAAAAATAAAATAACACTGCAACGATCCATACCCCGCCAGTGGATAAGGAGCTTTTCCTTAAAAGCTTAAAGCTTTTATACATCCATATTTATTTGTTTTTTGCCTGTCGAACATAGTTTTGCACAGGCTTCATACTGGAAAATCTTCAGCATACAAACGGATGAAAGAAAATAAGGAGGTGGCTAAATCAGCAGATACAAAATACCTAACCACAGTTGCACATTGGCAAACTGACTGACTCACAAGATCAATATAACTTCTTGTCATTTCTGTTTTTGTTTTCTTTAAAGCTGCGAGCAAACACAAGGCTTGGGAGAGAGATAGAGCGACAGAGGAAGAAAAGCAGAAAACATGTCTGCTGAATGTGACAACACCACTAATCTGCCCTTCAGTTTCTCTTCAAGACTCACTTTTCCTCCGATCACATTACATGTCTGAATTGTTCTCCAGGGGATGGTAGGAGTGATATTGTCTGAAGGTTGGAGGTGGAAGTGTCACTAAGCTCATCTTCTCATTCAGGTACTTAATTGTGCATGAATGCATGCACACAGATGGTTCTGGATTCGTGAATACACACAAACGAATCAAGGACATGTGCAAAATACAAATTCTGTAACAATAAATTGCTGCATGTAGTAATTGATGCAGCTGGATGGAGTTTCTTTCAGTGCTAAAGACGTATACAGTGTGTGCCTGTGTGAGACTGAGCCTGAATCCTCACAGGCCCTCACATCATCATCATTACCCTGACAGCTGACAGCAAAATCCATATCAAATCTATAAGTCCATTTTCCTGTTTTTGTTCCTCTCTTTCGTCACCCTGCTCCCTTCTCTCCAATAAATAGAGGCCGCGCCATGACATGCTATTAGCCGTCCATAGATATATCATAAAAATGCAATGCAACACAGAGAGGAAAAGTCAATAAGTGACAAACCCGTGGGCTGCTGCCAATTTTGCTACGGCACTTACTTGGACAGTATTCTGCCTCTGGCATTACCTCCCGTGCAACTGTTGGACTCTGTAACTTACTGGGATTTTTTGTTTTCTTTTACCGTCTTTTTCCCGTCTTACTCTGGTTCTTTCTTCTTGTCAGTTTCTCCTCCTTTTCTTTGCCCTTTCAGTTCTACTTTTGGACCAACTTGCCTTGCTCTTTGTCTGTGTGTTTCACATTCTTCTGTCAATTCTGGGTCTTCTATCCTTCAACTTGAGTTTGACTCCAGCTTTGATTTTTGTCCATTCTGCTCATTGGAGAAACTCTCTAATTATCTAAAGGGAGTTAATAGAATGAAAAACTACTAGTAATCTTTAGTGGTGTCCAAAGTGCTGTCCAGGAGCCATTTGTTTAAATTCAGTTCAGGAAAAATCTTAATTTGGCCCGCCAGCACAGGTGATTGATTCAAATACTTTTTTGTTTTGTTTGTTTTTGATTTGCTTGAAATTTTTTCTGATGTGAGAAAATATAATTTATTGCCATGTGTACAGATAGATTCTATGTAGTATCTCTATTCATTTTATAATTGGTCTACAATAGACTTCATAGTACATTTTTGTGTTCATCCTACATATTGATATATGTAAAACTTTCAATTTTAAAATTTGAACTACATTTATATACAGACACTCTACTTCTCAATCAATTGTCTTCATTTCTTCTTTAATTCAGTTTCAACTCACATTCCATGAGCCGCCTCTATAGAGAAATTATTATAAATTAGGACATTTTTGTTCCTTTTGTTATCAATGTTATTGAGGTTTTGCTTGCCTGTGGTATTCATCCAGAAACACACAGAAATGAGAACACAACTCCAAGCAAAGGGATTTTTCTTTACTGATTTTCCTTTACTGTCCATACATCAGGCTGGTGTCCATCTCCAGAGGTCTTTGGGTGAGAGGCAGGGTGCATCCTGAACAGGCCACCTGTCTCTCACAGGGTAACACAGACACACAGTATAATTAACCCTGCACACACTCTAAAACCTGAGGAAACGTAAGGCTAACCAGTTAACTTAAGAGTCATGTTTCCGACTGCAGGATACCCGCACATGCGAGAAGATCCAAATTTTATACAGAATTCAAACCCAGGATCAGCTTGATTCAAGGAAACAGTGCAGCCAACATCTGGTGAATATAAAACTAGAAGGTTCCATGAGGGTTCGGTGTAAAACTTCATAAATTTCTACTGCCAGTAAATTTGGAAGGTAGTCTTTTTCTGTTGGATGACAACGCTACGATATCGTAGTTGCTTCGATTACTTCAGAAACTGTAAACAAGTTTATTTAAAGGGATTTAAATTTTAGGGGGATTGTTTTTTTGGAGTTTTTTTCTGTGAATGTTGAGCATCAAAACCTTGGGTCTATTGTACGTTATGACCAAATCCGTTGGTCCGTACGTTAATCCCTCCAGACTAAATGTGGTTTCTATCAGTTTTAACTCCTTTAACCGTGAATCAACTCTGTTTATGACTTTAACCAGCAGCAACAAGTTGCCATATTAATGACAAAATAGTGTCCAACCACAAACCGTCTCTCTTTGTTGTTGCTGTTTAATCTTATTTTGCCTCTGCTGGCATAAAGAAAAAATCCAGCTTCCAATCACTGTGGGTGGCACATGTAATAAAAGCCAAGTTTAATATTGTCTGCTTCATTCTATCAAGCCAGTTACACAGAAGAAGTGCTATTTATTGTCAGTGTACCAGATATTAGTGCAGATAAATTGAAATTTGTTTGACTGGCAGAGACATTATTGCTTGGTTACATCAGTTTCATAAGTCTCACACAGAGCCAACAGCCTTGCTCAAGCAACAATCTCATAATGTCAAATATTTAACTTCTGTATTAGAATAAAACTAAAAATACATTTTTATTTACTGATGTGCTGATGATATGTAGTGTTATGAAAAATTCCATAAAGTATTATTACACTTTTATTAAAACTTTGCGTTTTTGATTGCTGCTGTCATAAAGTGACCAGAGTTGAGAATATATTAGTTATCTGTAAAAGAAACCATGCATGAGGAGAAAACCAACACTTTTAAAAGTGTTTATTGTGGTCACAATTTGTGCTACAAGCATGTGAAATTCTTTAGCCAGAAGTAAAAGTCTTCAGATGCTCCAGTCCTTCTCAGAAGGTTTTGACAAACCATTTTTATCTACAGCTCTCCCGAACTGGTCCTCGTCAAGTCTTCGTCGTCTCATTAAGATCCTAGCTCAGATTCTTCTTCTAGGGCAGGGGTCTCAAACTCCAGTCCTCGAGGGTCGCAGTCCTGCAACTTTTAGATGTGCCTCTGCTGCACCACACCTGAATACAATAATTAGGTCATTAGCAAGGCTGTGGAGAACTGATCTGCACAAGGAGGAGGGGATTAAGCCATTTCATTGTAGTGTTTTATACCTGTGGCACATCTAGAAACTGCAGGACTGTGACCCTCGAGGACTGGAGTTTGAGACCCCTGTTATAGGGAATATTTAGCTTCACCCCATCAATTTCATTTGTCTTCCTCTAAACTGGATGATTTGTTATTTTACTGCAAAAGCTTTAGGGTGAGTCTTTTTGCATGCTTCCAAATGCAACTTTAATCATTTATTTTCTTCTGATCTTTAGGATAACCCATGTTGTTTTTACATATTATTTATAAATTAATGTGACAATGTTCCAAGGCAATGGACAGCAGATGTTTTAGTCAAAGGCAAAGGCCAGTAGAGGAAGCAATTCACGTATTAAAGAAAACAGTGTTTGAATGCCTTTCTGTTTTGTTGTTTGCTTTATTTCCAATTTGAAACTATATGAACAGAAACCGCTTTTAATTGTTGTTTCTTGTTTTTTTGTGTGTATATTTTTACATTGTTTTCATCTTGTAAAGTGTCTTGAAAGGTGCTAACAAATAAAATGCATTAAATATTATTATTAAAGATGGTCCACAGCAAACCAGCCTCCTCTGGAAGTAAAATCTCACAGAAATTTGCCATTCAGTAGATGGTCAAATATTTGCAAAGAACAATGAAGAAAGTGTGATATCTTGTCATTTTAAGAGACATGGCAGTTCCTGCCTAACATATTGATAAGTGACAGATGAGAAGCTGCTGCTGAAGGTTAGTAATATGTCCAAATTTCATTTTGTTCTTATTCTTTCTGTGACTAGCCTGAGGGTATACCTTCACCTTGGAACAAAAGGCCAGAACAGGTCTGGTCAGCGGGAAACCTTTATTGTAAGAAAAAATTTATGAGAATGAAAGTAAAAGGACAGAAGGAACTTGTGGATAAAAATCAAGAAAGAAGGCTTCAAGATCTGGGGAAATAAAAGCTCACTTGATAAAAGTGGGAGGTAAACCCTGCATGCCCTGTTCATAATCATCTCTCCTTTCATATTTGCCACTTGCCAACAAAACATCCATATCTTTCTTTGCTCCAGACAAATAATCAACTCCTGTCAGCCTCGGACCTCCAGTTAAAGGACACATCTAACATCTATTTGAACTACTTCTTGAGCGTTTCATTTAACTGCCACAAAGTCATTTACCCAATGCCTACTATTCAGTAACATTTTGGACCCTCTGGTGGATTTTGGGATGGACAGATTTGAAATTCACTCAATGAATAATCAGAAACAGCAAATGAATGTACTGAACTTCAATACAAAACATCTGTGAAAATCAGATTACTTGGAAAATAGAAGCGGTGCAGATAAAAGCAAATAAAAAGGAATAAAAAAAAAACCCTAATAAACATACTTCAGAAGTCGGATAACAGGTCTTTCTCTGGTGTATAAAGACTAATTCAATCCCTGCAGCTGAAATGCTGTTTTTATTTCCCTGATTTCAAAAGCAGTGAAATATGAATACATTCCTCAACAAAATGCTGACCTTTAGCTGCTACATGAAGCTTTTAAGTCAAAGTACAGAAGAAAAACCTCCCTGCATAAAAAGCTAATAAACATAGATTTTCCTTCACTTTATTCTCTTCTCTCTGGTCCCTACTGGCGCTCCTTGCTCATGATAAGACTCTTTTAATATCCGTCCCTGTGGAGGTGGAGGGGGGACGTTACCACGGCTACAGCACCACAGGTATCTAACTGTTACTGGTAAGTTGTCCCTGGGTGATTTTTCATTAACTGGTCATAAAAGGGGCTCAGTGTGGAACCACTGAATATGGCCTTAGATCTTCTCGACAGAGTACTCAAAGCTGGGGCCCGGAAAACAACTTTTAATGAAAGTTGATACAAGAATAACTGAAAACAAAGCAATGGAAATGTTTTCCTTTTGTTTGTTCTAATTCAGAGATGTGAAACATCTGCTTGGTTAAATAATGTATGTTTCTGGCTGTTTTTTTTCTCTCCATTACATTAATGTATTCCATCTTTAGTCCCTGAGCTGATCTACAGAAAAGGATGCATCGTGTCAGCAGTGGCCAATCTTGTGAGCCAATTCATTTCACTTTCACCGCTCTGGTTCGCCACCGGGCTAGTTATTCTGCAATTTTCTGCAGAGATAAATTTCCTGACCACTGGCATGAGGATGGAGAAATGAGAAGATGAATGGGAAGAGTAAAAGAAAAATTAGATCAACCTTACAGCAAGTACATTCTACTGTACATCCTATTCTACTGTCAGACTTCTATGAAAGTAATGATGTCTTTGCGATGTCTCTATGATGATGATCTCTACCACTATTATGTTCTGCAAACGCACTCATGAGCCACTTTATTAGGCAGACCTTCTGTGTTGCCACAAGGTTAATTTCTCAGATTTCACTCGTGTGTTTGAAGAGGAAAAATAAAAACTTCCACTGCACTCCGATGTAAAGATGCAAAACACACATTTATTCCACAGATTTTGTGTTATCCTTTACAAAAGCAATTGAATCTTAGATAACCTCCACAAAACAAACTATGGTTGAAAAGCTGTGTGGCTCGTCTGTCTACTTTACGGTGCCTTTCCTCCTCTGCTATCTATCCTTCGATCTCACTCCAGCACGTCGCTCCTCATTTACATAAATTGCAAAGTGGGCAATTAAGCTGTAAAACATACAAACTTCTAATACAACGTTTATTCCCAATAAAACATCATGAAATTACTTACATGTAATATAATAATTCTACCTAAACCTCAACTACAAAAGCACTTGATAAATTGCTAATTAAACAAATAAGTTTTAACAGAAACTGAATATTCTTTACGTTAACTTGGCTTCCACACCTGGCTGTTGGCACATTGGATCCCCTGACTTACACTCAGTAAGGTGTCCAAAATATTCCTAAATTTTGTTCCATATTCACAAGAATACATCAACAAAGTTCTTACGGATTTGTCGGCTGCAAATAAATTATTCTGCTGTTCCTCCTCAGGTGCTCTATTTGACTCAGTTATGGTGACTGTGGTGGGACTCCGGTGCAGGCAGCTCAGTGTCCTGTACAGGAAACCAAGAAGAAACCAATTTTTCCTCTGTGGTTTATACTATTCTCAGTTTATACCAAGACACAAACACCACCAGCCTGAACCGTTGATGGAAGACAGGATGGATCCATTCGTTCACCTTCTGACCCAGGACCATCTTAATGTCACAGCTAAGATCATGAAACAAAAGCAACAAAAAACATTGCTTTGTGTCACACTTCTTCTTGTCCAATTTAAGTGAGGCTGTGTGAATCATAGCCTCCTGTTCTTAGCTGACAGTGGCACCCAGTGTCATTCATCTTGAGCCAGTCTACCCATTCTCCTCTGATCTCTGACATCAATAAGCCATTTTCATCCACACATCTGCAGCACACCACATTTTGTTTTCTCTTTTCTGGACCATTCTCTGAAAACCTGAAAGTTCAACTTATTTACTGGAGTCAACGCTGCTGTAGCATAAAGTATGCTACAAAGTGTCCATTTCCTAAGTGTCCATATTTTTCAGAATGTGCAGTTATAATTCTTGATGGTAACTAGAGTGCATTATAATTATGGCTTTACATTAAGTTCACAGTATTCATAATAAATTGTCTGTAGACAATAACCACACCACATTCTGATGCTTGATTTGAACTTCAGCAAGTCATCCAGAGTAGACAACAGAGTTTGGCCTGGGGGGCAAATTTGACTAGCAGTGTAATTACATTTGGCCTGTGAGATCATTTAAAATATCTCCTGGAGCTTGCCCATAGGTAGATAACACATGCACTGCTAGTCCCAGAATGCTCTGCATGTACCTCAGATGTGCCATTTCAAGTTCAAGTTTTAAGCAAAAATTATAAATTTATCATTCTATCTGAAGAGAAAAGACTTTCTCTACTTTAAATGCTTTTCAATAAATATCAGTGTAGCCCATAACTTTCTGAATTTTGATGCTATGTGTATTTGAGTTTAACTGGCTTAAATGCATTGAATGCTCCAAAGTGATTTATGTGAGTGGAGTCTGAATTTTGGCAATGTGTGTGTCTGCGCTTTTCTACAAGAGTCTCAAGAATGGATCTTAGATCAGGATGATGATTCATATTAATGAGTTTAATTGATTGGTTGTTTGTCTTTGTAGTTCAGTCATGCCGTAGATGACCCCAATGATTCATTTGTTTTGTTCTTTTCTCATTATGTGAACAATGCCTGTCTTTGAAAGGTAATATAGAAAATGGATGATAAATTCATGTTTGTTTTGAGTTATATTTTTAAGCGAATTAGAAAGAAAAGAAAGTTGTTACATAACCATGCAGTACAGCTACTGATATTGCCTAATGAGCAAATTCTTGGTGAATCTTTTTGCATAAAAGCATTAGATAAAAAAGTTACTTACAATTTTCTAGAAGACTTCTCAAATAAACAACAGCTAGAACATAATAGCATCCAAATTCTGGCTGCTTTTCTGTCAGATATTTAATTGCTTTTGCTTGGTTAAAGGTGCAAAACATTTCCTTAACGAACGAGGCTTGCTTCTCTGTTCTGCCATTCTCTATAAAATGAAAATGTTATCCATTCAAAAGTTAAAACAATTAAAACAATTGTGCAAAAATCTCCAAATGTTTTGAAGATAAAAGAGTTTTTAAACTCAACATTCTGTAAGTGATTGAAGGAATAACTAAGGCAATAGTAGGTTATTAAACAACACAACGCATTCCCACAAGGGTTAACTGATCAAGCTGATGAAATGGCCCACAGAAGTTTGAGGAAAAGAAGTCTATGAAACCACAAGCAATTATAAAACAGCGATACTTAGTGAAGGAAAGTTTTCCATGATGAAGATACCCTTTAGACTTAACAGAGATCAATCAAATCCAGAGACCTTTTCCTGGAGATGTTCATAATATTTTTAACCTTTCAAATTAATTAGAGAAACCAGGTGCAAGTTTTGGGTCCCAAATTTGGGAAAGCTACTGCACACCTTTTTTTTCCCTCTTTTTTATGAAATATTACCTCGGTGTGAAGATACTTTCACTCAAGCCTACAGATAATGGTTGTTGTTGGCCAACCACAAATCTGCAGAGCCTTCAGAATTGCAGTTGAAGAAATGCATGAAACTTCCCTGTACATCAATAACACGATATGTTCTATGGAGGAAAAGCTTAAAAAGGAGCAATTTTGTGCTCTACTGTGTAAAACGGAATCACTGTGATAGGGCCTACTTTTAGAAAACGTCTTCAGTTTGAAACAGATGAAGTGTCATCTATAACAGGCACTTCCTGCCACAGCTCTGTCAAACCTGCTCCTAGTATTTGTGGCCACTCTGGTGGACTTGGTGTTAGCGCCGAGCTCCACTCGCTTGTAAGAAGTTTTATATACTCTGCTGAAAACAATACGGCGTACTTCATCCCTCATCACCCACACTGTGACAAATGAACATAGTTAGTGGAATATTTTCACTGTCAGCTGGAATGATTTGTGGGCTACAATTTTCATGATGGCTTCACTCGAAGCAGAAATAAAATCAGATTGTATTTATAAGCTCATAAAAAGGTTAACTTGGACTGCGAGGTGAGGCAGTTGCCTCACCAGCCATCATTTATAAAGATGAATGTTTCAAGACAATAATTGTAAATAATTTAGGTTATATTCATCCGGTAAGGTTTGTACTAAAAAAGGAGTAAAAGTTTTTCATGTAGCTTCACCAATTTCGATTTTTATTTTTCAAAATCGCTGAGAAACATTTGGAAAAATAATGCTTGGAAAATTGCAGGTGAGGCAGCACATGTATGAAAATCTTTCAGATTTATTATAGTCAGTGTGAAAGGACTGAGAGAGCATGTTTGTAAGAATAAAATGGTTTAAACATCACATTAAATATGTGAAAGGGGGATTTCCAATAATTTAGCTAACTATATAATGTTGACCCATTTTTGTCAGCCAACTGTGTTTGTGTAAGTATCACAAAATAATGAAAAAAATACACCTATTAGTCTTGATATTATTGTGAGGCAGGCAGTTCTCTTGCCTCATGGCAGTTATAGCAGAAATAGAAATACAGTTTGCTTGTTCACTCCTCAACTGCCGAGTAATATAGCGAATATTTTAGGCTAAACGATTCACACCAAGTCAAGTGCAGCGATAGATTATAATAGAGATAGTGATTTTTTCTCTTTGGTTATCCCGACTTTAAAGATTATTTTATTTTGTTTTGTTTTTAAGGAAATGTGTGTTGTGAGCTACAGTTTGTATGTGTAAGGATGAGAAGTGAAACATAACCTGTACAACTGCTTTATATTTAATGAACATGCAGTTTGATTGTCATGCCAGCAGTGGTCCTAGATTTAAGAACATTTATTGTGATTTTGTATCAGTAGTAGATATATTAGTGCCTTGATTTACAATTTAACAACAATCATTTATTAGAAGAAAAGAAGACATATCAGAGAACAATTGGTAGCACAGACACAATGCACATCTCATTAGGACAGAAGATGAGCAGACATGATACTATCAGCTATTTTAATTAGCTTCAAACTTTTCATTTGAAGTTCGCTGCTCATGTTGGGAAGCGGTTTGAAGAAAATGGCATCTTAGTTCCTTTGAAAAGAGACAATTAAACCCTCTGATATTCACAATGCAGTCATAACGATCATATGTGTTAGAACTGAGCAAAATACTGCATTCACTTTAGCTGTTCTGTTTAAATTTCTCTCTGTCTTGAACTTTTCAAATACACTGCAAGGCAAAGTGCATCACAGATTGTTGTGACATTGTTGCCTTCCTTTTAAATTTTTGCACCTCATCAAATTCTCCTTCTAACACATTAAGTATGAGGACAAGATGTTCACCTGCTGCCAACATGACGCTCCCATGAACATGTAAAATATTGTAGAGTGGTTTCTGTAGGACAAACTGGCCACTTTTTCTCACTCTGCTGTCCAGCTTTGATGTTATTTAAATTTTAACTTTATGTTCTCTCTGTTTTTTTGTTGGTTGTTTTTTTGGTGAATGAAGAAATCATCAGTCATATTCACTTCAGTGGGCATTTATATTGTGTCTAAGTAATGTACAATTGACAGTCCCGAAACATGTGCACCTCTGAGGTGGTGCGGTTCTTTCCTGGTGCAGGATGAAAAATGAACAGCAGTGATGATGTTAGAGCTGCCTTGATAATCTGTGACTACATTAACTACAACAATCTATTTGTATCAACATTTTTAGTTGGTGTATAATTCTTATGAGTTCATCTAATTTTCCCCCAATTTTTTTTTTTAAAGTTACACATAGGGGTGCAATGGTGGCCCAGTGGAAAAATGCGACCAATATATGGAGGCCTTGGCCCAGGCCAGTGACCTTTGCCGCATGTCTTCCCCCTTTCTCATAACCCACTTTCCTGTCTAATAATTGTTAAATAAAGACCAGGAGAGCTGACAAAACCTTTATAAGAAATTAAAATATAAAAAATATTTTTTGTGTGTTCACTCCCTTCAGTCCACAGCAGTGTATGGGGGATACTTCTGCATCTTTGTGCTCAAGTCACAAAGATGCAGACTTGGTGGACAGACTGTCTGATTACTTTCCAAAGAGAGGAGCTCTAAAACTTTTTCAGTGTTTTTATCAGACAAAGGGATCCAAGTTACATGACATTAAATGAAGGTTAGGACACTCAGCAAGTTTTGTTGCATACACCAGCAGCACAAGCACCTTGAACAACTAAAGAGACAGACCAACAACTGCTAATGAGTCAGAAAAAAATACTTAGATTTCTTTTAAGCTGATAAATTATCTTTCAGTTCCTAATAACTCACCCATTCAGAAGGTTATTATCAAGAGCAATCGAAAGAAAAAAGAATCTAACTTCCTAAAATGCCAGCAAGGCTAGATTTAAAAGATAAGTCTTCACACACACACACACACACACACACACACACACACACACACACACACACACACACACACACCGTCCCTGTGGAAAGACTTGGTTCCCCAGATGACCCTCAACTCTAAATACAACATATGAGTTGGAATTATGCCAATCATTGATTTGCACTTTTCATTTAATCATGATGCAGCCTGTGGAAAATTAGTGGTGGGATAATGAAAATTCAGTTAGTAATGCACAGTTGAATCGTCGAGCTTTTAGGTGAAAAAACAAGGCACTAAAGTGAAAGAAACCCAGAGTGAAAGAGGGGAGGATGACATAGGGGGGGATGGTTTTGGGTTAGAAATTGAGAATTTCAAAAGACGAAAGAAGATGAGTTGTTCCAAGGCCAAACTAAACTGCATTCATGTGAAGATTGTTGCATAGATGGGGTTTGTGGCCATCTGTCAAAACTGCTCTGCCCCACTGGTTTTTCTAACATCTTATTAATGGGCACATTGTCTTTCTTCCGCTGACACACTGTGCTTTGATGGCACTTCACATGGATATTGAAAGGAAGATTTCTTTCCTTCTCTTTCTGCATCCTGTTGTTTGGTATTCAAACACCTATAATAAGATATGCTTGAAGAATTCTTAAGATGATTAAAGTCAAATTCAAATTGTTCTCAATGCAGTTTGACAGCAGACAACATGTCCAAATGGTTGCAAGCATGAAATAATAAGGCCACAGACTGGAACAACAATGGCAGTAGTACAATCACTCTTTCACACCCTTCTGGCATCAGATAAATGCTTTTTCTACATCAAAATGACAATAGGAAAACTACTTCATGTTAAGATTGACTGCTGTTTTGCAACTAAGTGGATCTTGGTGTTGGATCCTAGAAGTGGCCTTTTTGTGGAAACAGCCCCTTGGCCACTGACCACTGGGGATTGGCACCAGCCTCCCTACAACACTGACAAATAAATAGATCCCTTCTATGTCAAAATGGAGGAGTTTAGATACCTCCATTATCCTATGGACTAGGTTGTTTGGATTTTGTCCATGGAAAGTTGTACTAAGAGGAGCAATCTAAAGCTTTTCAATGCACCAAGACTACATAAACAGCCTGGTAAAAACCAGCCCCCTGTCTTATGTTATGTGCTTCATATGGAGGGTCAGAGATCTTGACTAATGAGAAACAATTGCTTGCTGGAGAGGAGGACTCTTTGGAGGTTTTAAATTTTACCCAATCGCAAATGTTTGCCTGTGATGTATGTAGTGCACTACTTTAATACTATGAAGCTTACCGGAAATTGACCGTGCTACAAACAATCATCCTCCATTGCAAAAAGAGAAGTGCAGCTCCAAATGAGATGGTTGTTAATGTTGGTTCAATATTAGGAAGCATGTCCAAAATGGACTTAACAGTTTTGTTCACTTCCTCCGTTGCCGTTGCTGAAATTACAGGCAAACTACAATTACAAAACAAGCGCTGAAATTCATCATCATTGTTCACAACTTCTCCTTCTCTTTGCTGATTTGCCCAGTAGAAAGTCGATTGGAGACGTTCTAAGTGAAAGGGAGGAAGCCCAGACTGTCCTGAAAGCTATTTTTTGCAGCATCAGAATTGCCCAAGAAGCCAATGGCCAGGATACAAAAACAATATTATATGCCCTAAAATCTTTGCTCCTTAAGAACGTTAAGGAAAGATTGTTCACAGGCAAAGCCCCTGGGTTCCAGCATCATAATCTGGCTTCAGGGGTATGGGATATCATCCCAGTGACAGTGAAGTAGCCAGACTTGGAGAAGAATTTATCCAAAAATAGCCTGAGATCTGACCTGAAACAAAATCTGGACTCTCTTCTGCTCTATAGCTAAAGAGGTATGTGGTAAATTTGAAGAAACCTCCAATCCTGAGGCCCCAATGGTTGTACTTTTCTTTCTACTACTTCATGTAGTTAGAGTGAATATTCTGCTTGTTGTTAGCTCCTGTTGTCCCAGCAACCAGGTACTCTGACTTTCTCCCATGGTCCAAAACCAAGACTGTTTGGGTATGGACAATGGAGGGATGTTGTTTCTCTGAAGATCATGGAAATGCTCTATTGCTCAGAATGAGATTGAATGGTAGAAATATTACTACATAGACTGGTAGACTGTACTACAAGAAGAAAATGAAATAGTTGTCTGAAGTTCAAGAGAATAAAAAACAACAATAAATGGAAGAAATGGAGAAAAGAGGACAAAGAAAAATTTAGAAAAATCCATTTTCTACAAAGAACCAGATTGATGCTTTGATACTGGGATATTAGGATTTCAAAAGAGCAGGACAGGAGAGATTTTAAGGGATTCCAACTGTTCCTCATAGCTTTCCCTCCCTCCTTTCTTCACTCCCTTCTTTGCTCATTTCCTCTCCATCTCCACACAAGATAAAAATGTCAGATGGAGCCGGACTCATAGGGAGACGGAGATCTGAGAAAACTGTAGCACTTAATTGTGCAGTGCAGATGACTTGTGTACAAACACCTACACACCAACGCATTCCTCTTGGTGGGAGTCGCTGAAGACATCAGAAGGTCGACATGTTCACTCAGCATGTGGCGGAGGAAATTAGGTCAAAGCCAACTCTGGCACACACAAATATGTTTAAGGACACATTAAATCTTTCATCCCTTCCTTTTCATCAAGATATTGAATCAGACTTTACAAAATATAATAAGGAACTTGAGCATGGCTGTGTGTGGTCATGGTGCATACAGGAAGACTTTGGTGTACCCATGAAACCAAGAATTAAATTTATGATGAGACGCATCAGAGAGCTTCACAGGACTGAATCTCTAAACACTCAGAGGAGAGGAGCGATTTTCCTGAAACGTCAAAGTACACATTTCCAAGTACTTTCCTCCTCTGGATTTCTTAATAAACTCATCTTCACCACTTTCCGAGGAAATCGCAGCACATAAGTTAAACTATGTGTCGGCAGTCCATGAGTGATCTTATTTCTTCCCTATTAAACATTCAAACTTTGAGAGATTTTGATTCCCAAATCATTAGTATTTCGTTGTTTTCAAGAAATATTGTGTTAGAGGGGAGATTTTTTTTAATCCCTAATAGAACGGATTGCAAGCAAAAAAAAAAAAAAAGACCACAGATAATCTAAGACATTTTCATTTCTGTGCAGAATCTCACAAAAGTAAGAATGTCTGCAAACACTTAAGGAAGTACAAGGCTACTTATATAGGGAACAATAAATGTTTAATTTAATGTTCCCTATATAATTTAATGTACTCCAAAATTCTCATCAAAGAAGTGATTCTGATTCTGAAATAATTGTTTATAATGCTGCAATATGCAGGTACAAGTTGACACATATTCCAAAAGTTGCAGTTTTAAATTTATGACTAAACTGTAAATATCAGTGTCACTGTCGATGTAAATTTAGATTGTATTAAATGATTTATTTTGGTGGATCACATCATACAGTCTGATTTGGGTCAGAAAGGTTGTGATTATTTTAAAAAAGAGCATAAGATTCACAAACTGGAGGTAAAAATACAAATAAATGTAAAAAGTCTGAAGTCAATTTAATATCAAACCTCAAATAAAAACATATTTTAATTAACACTGGTGGACACAGATATTTGTGTATAAACTTCTTTAATTCATTCTGATTTGCTTGAAAGCGCAGCAGAAGCTGGAGGTGAAGCTGTTTGGTTCCTCACTCAGTTACACCAAAGAAAGGAAACGTAATCTTTGGATGTTTGTGGCTGGACCCGGCAGGTTTGTCAACTAGACCTCTGTTGTTGTACTTGCCTGGGCTGGGAACTCCCTGACTGGAAGCAGAGCATACAATAAACCGAACGTGTAAGGAGTGTTGTTACATGCTTTAATAATGTCACTTTGGGGGTTTTGTGGCTCCTTCATTTCGAGGAAATAGGAAATGGGTCTGAGGAGATGAAGAAGTCAGGAAAGGAGAGAGGAGAGTGTGCTTGGGAGCTGCTTAGACTTTTCTCCTTTTAGTGTTAAATGAAAGGCTGGCAGCGCTGAGCAGGAGAGATTTTGGTTTTATGAAGACGAACTCAATGAAAGATGAGGCAGAGAAAATGAGGCAACTGATGCATAACTTGGAAATCTAAAACAGAAAGAAGAAAATCCCCTTTCTCTATCTGGTTTTTGGTTCTTGCATCCATTTATTCATTCATTCACTCATTTGGCAACTTCTTTTCCTGTGCAGCAATTACCATAACAGTGAATGGACTTCACTCTCCTGGGTGTGCCATCAGCAGTAAGACAGTGAACACTTTGTCACTCTCACTCCGATGCACATGTCCATTTACACTGACTCAGAGCCAGGACACATTCTGATTTGTGATAAAAGCACAGCAGGGGTTTTGGGTCTGAGTGGTTAGATCTGAATATTGACAACAGCACTGTTTCTACAGGAAGCTTGTTTTGTGTTCTGCGTGGGTACTAAAATGCTGAGGCTTTTACTCAGAAGAAAATATTGTTTTGTTCTAAGAACTTACTGTTTACTTATTGTAAGCTTAGTCTTCACTGGAATTGCTAGAAGTCTAAACAAATATTTTTCACTTGTACATTTTTGAAGGAACCTGTGGTGCACTTTTACTTTTTAAATTTAAGCTGCTAAGTTTCTGTCTTTGCTAAGGAATCATTTGGGTGAGATGGCATAAATTAATTGTGAGAAACACCTCTGAAAGTTCTCACATTTTAAAAATAAGACAAAGCACAGACTTCCAAACACAGGTGTGTTCTGAGAATTTCTTTTTTCACTTATCAGACTTTTGTTTCACACTTTTCCCACTGCTTCCTGACACAGATGTCACATGCAGAAGCTAGCGTTTGTTTCCACAGGTTTGCAGGTATTCTGTATCTTTAGTGGGTGAAAAGCTGATTTCAGTAATTCAGCTAAAAAAAATTTAACTTGGATATTGTACAGATATGAAAGTGATGTATGAAGTGTTTATTTCAGTTACATATTTAAATGTCATGGCAGTGTTTCGTACAAGACCGGTGATTAAAAAATGTTATGCTTTGGCCTGCAAGACGCTTTTGGAGAACAAATGCTTCCCTTTGCTGACTCATCTATTTATGAGGGAATCATAAAAAATATCTAAAATAAGTGTTTGGAATGTATTAATCAGTGTGTGAATATATATAATATAGAGCTTTCAGTTTTCAAACTGAAATGTAAATAAATAAATATTTCAACGATAAAGGACTGATATAATACCAACTTCTTTCTGTTAAGAAAATCAGAATAAGCCTAAGATCTCAATTAGTTTTCCATATTAGACCATGTTCTATTTTAAACAGCTTTACTGCATATTTTCCTTTCTAATGTTTCCTCTCTCAGGAGCTGGGCTTCTTCCCTGTTTCTAAAAATAGCAATCTTCATAAGAACATAAACAAGGAATTCACAACTCTATACAGGTGAACTAAGTTTGAACCATCCTTACAGGAGAAAAAAAAAATCCAACCCTGCTACTCTTCCATCTGTTTTGGTTGAGTTTGCAGGGTTGCATTGGCTTTTTGTTTGCTATAGGCAAACCCTTCCATATCTGAATGTTTCTTTAATGTGAATAACATGCACACAAACTGCATAGTCACACCGTCTGCTGATCTGTAGAGAGTAAAGGTGTTTGTCCTGAGTGTCCCCTCTGTGGGAAACGACCCATCTGGTCAGTGTGTGCACATGTAGGAGAGCGTGTGAGCTGAGCTGCCAGCTACTAATGAAGATGGATGGAGGTACATCCATCGCGGTGAAGGTGGGGGTCTGAGGTATTACATACTAAGAAAAAAAAGGCATAGAGGGAGAATTTCTTGATTCAAAGTCACAAGGTAAATTCATCTTGTCAAAAAATAGTTTGTTAATTTCACTGGCGGCATATTTTAAACAGAGAGATAGGTCACAAGTATTAAAACGTCATGTTTAATGACTCCTGCAGAGGAAAAAAAAGATCAGCACTAAAACAAAAAGAAGCAAAGAACAAATTCACCTCTGCTCATCAACTCCAGCCGTATATCTTTGAGACTCTGCCTCACCCGCTCCAACCCTCAACCTCTCTTTGAAATAAGGCATCACGAGGCATTAGTCTGCCAGTACAGGCAAGTTCATATGCAGGTGAGTAATTCCCCTCAACTCCCGCTGCTCTTCCAGTCCAGCTACAGCTTATGTTTTACTGCCCTCTGTAGGCAACAAGGTAAACTGATGAATCATAATTACAGAGAACATGAGGCTGAATGATTTGATCTCTGATTGAATGTGCTTGAGTGAACCCAGAATAGATCCAACATGCAACCCCTGACTGTGTGCTCACTGTAAATAATAGAGTGGCTCTGAAATAGACTCACTCTAAATCTGTGTGGTAATGAGTGTGAGTTGCTGCTTGATGTGTTTTCAATTTTTATTTTCTACAGATAGGTATGAAAAAAGAAAAGGTAAGTGTGGTGTGTTTTATAAAACTGCTGTTAGCTGTAATAACTACTGTAATCACTTTGGAGCACTATCTAACAGTATAGTGTGGCCTGATATAGTACAAGTCTACAATAGGTTCCAAGTTACTTAAAACATGATGATGTCAGAAGAACTTTCACACTTAAAATGCAACAACAGATACATCTACTTAAATAGATAACAACAATACATTAGCTGCTGCTGCTAGCATATTAGCATCAACTTAATAATTAAAAGATTAAGTATTAGAACCAAAGACAAAGCACACTTTTGTGTGCAGAAGTAAATTAGCTACAACATGAGAGCTTCTCCTTCAGTTATATTGTGTGAATCTGGAGCTTTTTTCTCACAGTAATAAACCTATGTAAAATACTCAAATGGCAAAGTTTTTGTTAAAACAGTTACTATGAAATAAACTCAGGTGGGTGGATGCTCTTTTGATGTTCATTTTCAGTCCACTGGCTGACAGTGTGCAGCAACAGATGGAGGAGGGACAGTGCTGAGTTACTGTAAAGTCTGCATAAAACTGGAGAAAAAACTCTTCTATCTCATTAAGAGCAATTTATACCACAGGAACGCTGGTGGAACATTTCAGGGGAATGAATAGACAAAATTTTAAAAGAAAAACAAAACAATTCAAATATCAAGATACAGTATTAATGTCTGGGATAGCAATTGCTAATTGGTACATAGTGATAATGTTCATGAAGTAAATTAATGACTATTCAACAAAGTCTTATTAGCTACTGCGTTATTTTTGCTCGCCCTCTTTATCAGTTGCTAGTGCGCTAGATTTGGGATCGAGGGAGGAAAAGCTCAAGTCTGCCTTTCAGACGTTTTAAAAGATTCACATTCTCACAATATGTTTCTGAGATTCTGTAGAAGTAAGAGCAAACATTAAAGACAAAACAGAACAAAGTCAAGGAAATTCATTTTGACTAACAACAAATGGAGCAGAAGAACAGAGCAGTGGGGAAAAATAAAATATACAGAAGGAAAGCTTAGAGAGATCAGCAAAGGAGAATAAATTAAAGAGTTAAACACAGAGAGAACAAATGAAAGTAGAAGACAGAAGGCAGGGGGATTGAAGTAGTGAAAAATGGATTTCCACATCATAAATTAATACACACCTGTAAAAGGAGGAAACACTAAATTTATAGTTATTTTCAAGTTACTCAAAAAAATCTCGTGTGAACAAATCAATATCCTGCCCGGATCTGCAGAGTGCTGCATCACAGTCCAAAGAACTGATGAAAATATATGCACACATGGTCAAAAGATGTCCTTGTGGATAGCTAATTAAGCATAAGAAAGTAAAGAAAGAACCAGTTAAAATGTATCTACAGTTCATCTATTGCGTTTTGTTTTCAACCAGAGGCATATTATATTATTAAATTCCAGTGACAGCTATATCAGGAAAGGTGATCCAGTGTCCGTAACTTGAGCTGAACCGACAAACAAGCGCTCCCCGAGCCCCAGTCTCCGTGGCCATCAGCAGATGAACTAAGTGAAAAATGTCAAACATAATGTGCTGGCTGTAGCTGCAGAGCAATATTTCAGGATGGTGGGAGAGCTTCTCCATTCAGAGCACATCTTAATGAGAGCTCCAGAGCAATAAACCCAGGAGATTAGATGCCCCGGAGCAGCTCACCTAACTATCTCTTGGCACTTATGGTAGGCTTCAAATATGAATATAGGAGAGTGATATTTCAAAGACATGCAGTGTGTATCTGCATGGATTTAAAAACCTGTTTTAAAATAAGACAGCATAATGAGACACACAGACAACCACATTTTTAGCATTCCTCCAGAAGAATCCTAAAGAATTCAGTTTTATTACATCATCTCACAATGAAAATGTTGGAGAAATCCAAAATTTAATTTGAGTATCTCTATAAATTTGTGAAACAGATCCTCATTTTGCCTTTGACAAAATCACAAATTGACACATTGCACAAACCCTTCTTGCTTGGCTGACTCCTGGCTCCAGTTATTTCCAGTTCAAACCTCATGTTTCCATAAAAGAATGTTATTCAGGAGTTTTGTGAACTATTTCGGTGTTGATTTGCACCAATCTTCTACATTATTATTCTGCTGAAAGACTCAGTGACAACTCAAATCCAGTTTATTTGTTGATTCCACAAAATGTTTACAATCTTTTGATATTTAAAATGTTCCATGATGCTACAGCCTCTCACAAGGTTCCTGATGTTTTTAGACATAAAATGGGTCCACAGCATCACACATCTCCCACCCTGCTTAACAGTGAGAATAAAATGCCTGTTTTGGTTTTGTTTTTGTTTTTTTGCTTCCTTCATCCAAACCTAGAGATTGCTGCCCAATAACTCTTTTAGTTTCATTTAAGCAGAGCAGACCTCCAGTTTCTGATCTCTGAGTCCGTCCTGCCTTTCTTCTCCTCTCTCTTTCTCTCTCAAGCCTTTACTTCAGTTTAACATCAGCTAAAATTCCAAAGTAGGTCATGGGTCCTTTCTGTAGACTCCAGGGCGAGAAAAAAAAATCTTCTAGTTAGAAGTTACATCTTTAATACTCTTGTAATTATTTAAATATGTATTCTGTAGTTTTTTTACTGAATACAAAATCTCTTATCTATCATTTATTATAGAATATGCAAAAAATATATGTCTCTAATAAGAAAAGTTAGGAGATTGGTTAATTTATATAAATCTGATAAATTATTGATACATTACCATTTAAAATCAACCCAACTACAGCTTTTGTATGGATGGTATCTGCTGTTTGCTGATCCAGATGGTCTTTTGTGCATTTCTCTAACAGTGAGCTATAAATGTTATTTCTTTTACTTTCTTTCACATCCTGCTTGCCATCCATGGTGGGAAGATAAATATGGTTTCTCATCCAGCCTATGGGCCCCAATGAATAAAAGAAATGAACCTCTGTTATATTTATTTATGCTCCAGGGATACAGAAAGTTATGAGTGACTAATCTAAAGTTCTTCAAACGTCAAATAAACTAAAAAGAAGCAAAACACAGATGTATAAAAATATTAAATACATGTAATTTAAGAGGTATTTGGGTTATTTGTGTTATTGATTAAATGTACTCAAATAAAAATCAGGGTATTTTTAGGTTTATTCAGCTTGAGACTGTGATGCAGTACAAGATTATTTTAAAACTTTTTCCACCTCCTTACAAGAACAAATTTGCCCTCGTCTGTGATTGTTCTGGAGCTTTTGTCTGCGATCAACTTGTAAAAATCAAACAATATGCTGGACTTTGTGTTTCACACATTATAATTCTATAATATCCCTGTTTCTCTTTCAATCGTGTCAGAATTCTTTTAAGCAGGATTTTAGCAATAGCAGCAATCTGGTAAATGACAACATTTGTCACATATTTAATTCTCTGAATTTAAACGGATTCATACCTCTCTGCCCTGTCTTGTTCCCAAAGTGGACCCTTTGTTCTGGAGAAAACTCCGCTCCGACTGGAGACAGAGAGCTCACTTAAAAGAGGAGACTGAGAAGAGCACAAGATCACTGAAGGAAGACAAAATTAGAGAAAAGAAACGACTAATTTACACTTATCAGAGTTTTTCCAGCTCAGCTCGTGGAGCTGGGGCTAAGTGAAATGTGAAGTTCAGTCAAATGCCACTGAATATCAGAGATCTAGGAGAGAGCTTTCATCCTGTTACATCTCTCTGAGTTTTACAGCCTGCCTTTCCTCCCAGTGGCCCTCCAGATAGGGACAGTCCATTTCAGGTTTAAGAGCAGCTACTCTGGGATGAGTTCAAGTGTCACCAGTCGCACAGTATGTTCTGAAATGGCACAAATAGAGCGTCAGGACTTCTGCTGATCTCAACTGTTTTCAAGCTGAATCTCTACTGCAGCCACATAATAACTCAAGAAAGGTAAAGAAATAGAAAAAATAGAAACATGTTTTGCTTAAACCCCGTCCATTTTTTTTTTTCAACAACAGCAGGACATGGTTAATGTTTTATTCCATCTGATCTTCCAGTCATGCTTTGGAAAGGAGTTATGGGGGGTCGAGGAAGTTTGTTTTATTAAAATTAAAGTGAAATCCAACCAGTTCCACATTATGTGCAACAACCATCAAGACAGAAATTATTTCATGAAGTGTTTTCAAATATAAAAGTAAAATAAAAATATTCACAGGTAGCATCTAGAGAGTGTTAACTTATTTATTGTAAATGTAATAACATTTTAAAAGATCAAAAGAAAAATAAATGTGTACTTGGTTTCATTTCATATTACCTCACCTTTTTTAATTTGGAAACTGACAAGTAAGAAAAGATAGTCACCCTCATGGGTTTGCTGAAAGGGGTCATGGGAGTTTGGTGGTCTGGTCTAACTGTGTTTTGTGGATCTGGAAAAGCCTTCCAGCCTTTCGGTATTTTGGGAAGAGAGCGAATGAGAAATATTGATGGGGATTTTTCAGTCAATCGTTGTGTCTGCATCCTCAGCACAAGGTGGGTCTTGGTCCCAGTGTCAGTGGGACGACCACCATTGATGCCTTTTGTCACTGATCCTGTTTGTAGTGCTACAGGATCTTAAGATGTAGTTATTTAAAGGCGGTGTCTGCTTTGTGAACCTCTGTCTCATTTTTTTTGTTTGTTTGTTTGTTTTGGTGTTTCAAGTCAGTCCCAGTTTTGGATGTGAGAAGTATGGCTCACCTCCCTGGGTGCCATTCCTTCTGGGGACAACATAAGAAGTAATGCCTGAACTGTTTTTTCTTTGCTTAGTGTGAAGTCCAATTAATTGAGAAGTGTAATGAAATGAACTGCAATGATTCTGTAACATTAGTATCTGATTCAAAAGTCACGTTTGGCAATAAATTCTTTGTATCTGGTTTTAGTTTGATGGTTTTCTTTAAAGGCATCAAAAAGCTGGTAAGTTATGTGAATTTACAATTACGTGTTAAATATTTCTTTCATTTCTTGAAAAGCAACATTCTTGGACATTTAGCTCACTGGTGTTTTTGTGCTGCAATGATTGTAAATCTAAAAATAAGTCAACATACTCATTTCTGAAAGTATATTATGCCTGATGAAACAATTCAACAATGTAGGTAACATCCATCCATCTAATGTCGTCCCTTAATTCACTCCTCAGCAATACATCCTGGTGAGATACCAAGATGTCCATCTCCACTGAGACTGGGGACTTCCAAGAGGCCCAGAGGCATTCCCAGACCAGCAGGGAAATGTAGTCCCTCTATGGAGTATAGTGCCTGCCTTTGGGTCTTCCCACAGTGGGATGTGACAGAAAAACTACTAAACGAGGTGCTAAAAGCCATCTGGGTGAGATCCCTGAATGACCTCAACTGTCTCCGGTTAAAAAAGAGGAGCAGCAGCTCTGCCACAAGCAATCAAAAGATGGCAGAGCTTTTAACTCTATCTGACCCGGAGGAAGCCCATTTCCCGTGTCTTAAGAATATTGATATTACTGTCATGATCCATATCACTTGACCAAAGATGAGGGTCAAAATGTAGCCACATATGTAAACAATAGCTTTGCTTTTTAGCACAGATCAAATCTATATTCTCAATGTTTCAACCCCAAAACGTCTATTTTTATAGTTAAACTCCTCCACTTGGGGAAAAGACTGTTCCCCAACTGAATCTGCCATTTCCGATTCTTCCTGGGAAATCAGTTCTGTTTTCAATAAAGATCCCTGTAAGCCATAAGTTTAAGGTCAGCAGATAAAACAGATCAAGATGCTTTTGCATTCACCAGTAACAGTCAGATTGAAATCACAGTTGTGTTCTTTTGACTCCCTTCTTAACTCTTATCATTCAAAGCTTGTTCCCGGCTACTTTGAAGACGCATCCTCAGACAGCCACTTAATTCCGCCTCTCCGCACTTTTGAACTCAGCCAGGAGCATGGGATGGGGGAAAGCATTTGAGTTTAAAGAAAAGAGAGCATCAGACACACGATCATGGGGAAGGAGACAGATGGAAACAAAGGTTGAGCTTTCAAAGGGAAAGCAGCAGAAGTTAAGATGTAAAAAAAAAAAAATGCCATGGATGGATGCACTGTTGATAGCACTAAATCACAGCGCGCCTCTACACCCTCACCGGGGTGTTTATTTAGCCTCGGCCAACGCTCAAGGACGCTGTTGACTTCCCAAACTCATTAACAGATGAAAAATGACTTAATTGAGAGCCAGACAAGCAGGCATGTGCATTATTTTAAGTGAAAATTGTAATATAGCTTGAAGAATAACCACTAATGGCTCTCTTTGTGGGCATGTAAAATAGATAAGCAGAGGGTGAGCTGTGGCTTGTTTTTTTAAGTGGAGCTGCAATCATTAACCATGAAAATGGGTTTTGGGCCAACTGAAGGAGGTGAGGTGGAGGTTGGGTGGTACATTAGATCTGGACACTAATAGACCCGCCTCATGGCGGACACACACTCACGCAGATTAATGAAAGCACACAAGTGAACAAACAAGCTTTTTGCACTTTTGCGGAAGTCAGTAGGACTTTGCATGCATGTGTGTGTCTGTTCTCACCACTTGTGGATTGTTTTAGTCTGGCCCTGGGATTTGGTCTATGGGAGAAGGCCAGTCACTTGTGTAGCATACCCAAGGCAGACTTCGCATCGCCTCGGGCTTGGCCTGGGGAAGGAATGGATGGGATATATGGTCACGACTGATGAACTAGCTGGAGATTTTTAGCCTGCAGCCAGAGAAAAAAAGACAGGAGGAAGGCAAGAGAGACCGAGTTAAAAAGTCAGGGTTGCTAATGGTAAAACGTCCCATGGCTTACAAAGGAGCATGCAATGCCTTGGGCCAGAATAGTGAGAGACAAAGAATGGGCATAGAAGAAATCAGGAGAGCAGAAGATGGGCGGGGGGGAGTTTCAAAGGGTAGAAACATAAGAAAAATAGTCATTACCTACTTATGGAACATCATCAAATATCTCAGTAAAAACCTCCCCCTGGTTTACTCTATGCAGTTCGGAGTAAAAACAAAATTACTCTTTTGTCACAGCTCAAAGGTCAAAGCCACCAGCTAAATTCACTGCAAAAGTACCTTGAAGTGCAATACTACTGAGAAGCACTGGGGCGTGGCTGGAGCAGATTTGCAGTCAAGGAGACAAGAGTTGATGAAAAAGCAGTTCCTGTGTCCTTTGCTCCTTGACAGCTGTGATAATGTGAAAGCATTTAGAATTGTTGATTTTTTATGATAAGCAAGTGCAAATGAATACAGGTCAGCAGGCTGCACACTCAATCATTTGCTTACCTCATGGTGCTGTATCCCTCAAGGTTGTAAAATCTGTAACCTTCATATCCATGTTGCTAAGTCTAACATTTAGGGAACGTTCCTCAAAGTTTTTGGCATAGTTTGTATTTGCTAGGTCACTCATTTGCCCTCTGTCAGCTGGCCATTAATCAGTCATGCATTTCAACACAAATAAACGCAATCAAAATGTATTCACACTTATGCATCGCAAAAGTATTCACACTCCTTTTTAACTTTTTAACATTTTATCATGTTGCAAGCCTTTGTGAAACAGATCGACACAAAGGGGCACATACCTAACACTGCACATCATCATGAATGCGGCATCCCCAAAGTAAAATATAATGGTGGCAGAATCATGCTATTTGGATACTTCTTCTTAGCAGGAGGAGGGAAGTTGGTCTTAGTTGGTGCTAAATAGCAAGTATACCTCCAAAGATAAGCGACCACAAATGCAACCCAAGGTGGATGAACAAAGTATTGATTCAGGGGCTGAAACAACTGTATGTTGAACTTTTCAGATTTGATCAAGTACTTCCACTTCACAATTATGATTATTCTGTGTTGGGTCAAAAATGGTGATGAAGCCATTTTATTTATTGCTGCTGATTAATAAAACTTGTCAATGTGAAACCCATTTGTACCTAGGCTCAAAAACCATAGAATTGTAAATAATGTTAGCTCTATTTTAGTACAAATAAAACATTTTGGATTAATTGAAAGAAACCCCTTTCTTGAAAAGAAAAAGTACATTTCGTTTGAGTCCTCTCCAGATCTATGGAAGAATTAGAGGTGATACTTAGAATAAATAACTAAAGCATCTAATTTACAACCTAATGGTGAAGAAAGAGTAAAACCTGAATTACTTCAATGTGCTGTTTTGTTGTGAAAAGAGTATGCAGAAATAAATAAAAAAAAGATAGAAGTCGTTAAAACTATCTTTTAATTAAAAATCTCAACAGATTTTGGTTTGGTTTTTTGTTGTTTGTTTTTTTTTGTTTGTTTGTTTTGTTTTTTCATTTGTCTTTCTCTTGTTTTATCTTTTTAGTTTGAGCCACCTGAAACATTTGAGTCAGACATTGCAGATCCAGATTTTGTCACATAAAATTTTACAAAAATACATCAAGATTTGTTGTAATGTGACAAGTTGGGGGGGAAACTACTGCTCCTGAAGTTCAGGGATATGAATACTTTGCCTGGCAAAAGACTTTTTCATCTTTATCTTGTAAATATTTTACCTCTCATTTAAAATGCTTCTGCAGAAGAATACTAAATGGCTGTATACCTACCAATAAACAGTTTGTAGTTTCATATGGAGGACATATCTATAATTTCGACATGTACTGTACCGTACTATTGAACAGCACTACTAGAAGTATCACTCGTTGACCAGCAGAGAGCAGCAGCGAACCATAGTTAATCTGAATCTACCTCACTTTGAGGCGAAGAGAGTTGTTGCATTAAATAATATAGGAAATATAATATTTCAAGGAATAACTCTTTTTCTATGTGCACATAGTTGCTTTTAGAAATTAGCATATTAAAAAAATCTAATTAAAGTATGTTTATAATTTTAAGAGTAGGCTACATCACAAAACATCAAATTTTACAAAATATCTACGATGACATTACACAAGTGCATAACATGTTACTTATTATACATGTTTACATGTATTATATGCATGTTGTAAAACTTGTAAATGTACATAAAAGAACGTTTGTTTTTGACAAATAACAGAAGAAGCATGACATTTGCGCTCTTATAGAGGACTTTTCTTATAGTGCTTTTCCCCTCTGAATTTGGAGCACGACACCTTTGTCCGAGGCACCCTGAATGTAACAGTGTAACAGGAACCCTGAATGTCCGAGGCACCCTGAATCTATCACCACCATCACAGCCAGTTTCTCCCTTGCAAGGTCTCCACTTTCGGCAGCTAGCTGTTGTTTTTACCTCGGGTTTTAATTTAAACATTTTGATACTAACTTGTACTTGACACCGCTGAGCGCTTGCTGCCATGAAGGAGAGCAGGATTTTTGTGATTTTCTTGGTGCTTTCCGCCTCTCTTCTGTGCACAGCCGAAGCGGGCAGGGGAAGGAGCGGCAGTAGCAGCCAGAACAGCTTCAGACGGGCAGCTAACGGGATCTACCAGACTCTGAGCAGTGTGTTCGGAGAGGATAACATCAGAGCCCTGTACAAGGTGAGCGGAGGACACTGTAGGGGAGCACATCCTGGTTCTCATTAAATTATGAGCTGGCCAGCTGCTTGCAGCACGCATGATGAACAGGAAATAAGAAAAACGGGGGCTCGGCCTGGTCAGTTTATCATGGATGCCATTTTGAAATATTACTATTAGTACAATAATTTTTCGTCTGTTGGCAACCCCAGTCTAAATGCTTTGTTATATACATATATATATATGTATAGAAGTGATGTATGTATGTCATTGCAGTTTTGTTTCAAGGTTGAAGGATCATCTCTAAACTGCGAATTCATTCATTACGTCGAAGGCCTTTAACGGCATCAGTCTTTGAAAGCGTCCTCTTATCATTTTATAGATAAGTAATCATGTGAAGTACATTCTGCGCTTTCCTGTGTGCTCTCTTTGGTCCAGCTGCACTTCCTGCATTTTGAAAAGCTGCACATTTCCTGCGTTTAGCCGCCAAAGCTTCCTATGTCACAGAGGTCACGTGATAATCATCAATACAAATGAACGCGATCAGAATGTTATTTTACATTTGTGGACATTAGCCTGTGTGGTGTTCTTACCACATGATGGCATTGCGAAAAGATTCACAGTATTACAGCTGTGGCACAAAAATGTTAACAAAATATCCATAACATGTGATATACTTCTTTTTATTCAAGATAGAGAAATTACTATGGACCCAGTCTACAGCATTTTTTTTAATCCAATCTGCAGTAGGAAAAATGGCAGAATGATGTGAAAATGTTAAATTTAGAACAGAGCACGCTTATAAATATTAATGAGGAAGTGTCATGTCATTCGCGATCTGTGCCGCTTTTTTTCGTACGGTAGACAGGTTGTAACGCCATTAATTCAACAAATCAGGAATAAGATAGAAATCATGTGACAAGTACAGTATTCTCCCACTTGCTACACAATACCACGTGGTGATTGTTCAGCCAGTGTGAATGTCTTTACAAGATTTGTTTTTTGTCGGAAAACTAATTTTGAGTTAAAGTAACATTATATTTAAGAAGACTGTTGCAGATAAAACAGTGCCAAAGTCATATATTTGATTAAAGTTAATTTAATATAACATGGGGAATCATTTTAAAGAACATTGCTAGTAAAGAGTTTGGTATATTGTCTTGAAAGTGTTAAACCCATCCCCGTCAGTACAACTGAGAACATTTTCTTAATTTAAATTATTTTACAGCATGAATATGCTCCAGACAAGGCAGGCTATAAAACTCAATGAAATGTAACCGGTTGAATGCATTTGCTCTACGCCACTTTCATAGTCTTCTTCTTCTCATTTAAAGCATTTTTTTTACCTTAGAAACAGTTGTAAAATAAAACTTTTGTAATTTTCAAATTGTTACTTTCAAAAACCTTGTGTTCCTGTGTGGCAGTCTGCAGGCCAATGCCTTTCTTTTTGCATATGCCAATTTTACAGTGCATCACAATAAAAGCTCAGTGTCAGGTTTTCTGGCGCTTCCTTGATACTAGGCAAATGAAGAAGCAAAAAAAAGCAATGTAACTATCAATCAGTCAGACGCTGCAATTTGTCAAGTATTCATTTTCAAGACACTGAAAAATATGAACGCCTTGCCAAAAAACTTGCTTGTGTTTTCTTAAGCAGTTGGGCTGTTTTTAGAAGCAGTCGAGACCCAAATGGAAGAATAACGATGTGCAAAAAGTGAATTTTGCATAGCAGGTCTCCTTTAAAACACTGGGTCTAAGATACGGGTGTATTGGGTCTGAAGAGGTGATCTGGTTAATGTGAGGTAAGCTCATGATTAATACTGGCTTTATTTTATAAAAGCCTAACTTTAAATTGTTGACTCAATTAAGGCTTTTCAAAGAGAGGCTGGGTGTCTTTGAAGCCATATCAAGGAAACATTTCGTGATGAGTTTAAATGACTAGATCACCATAAGTTACATGCTATCGAAAGATCACTTACATCCGATACATCTGCCCTCTGATATCACTTTTTGTAGAAAGAACCTCCCTAAACCTTCACTGTCTCTTTCTGCTCAGTTTTTCTCCAAAGCAACAGAGCGATTCGTCCATGGAGTGGACTCTTTTATGGATACCATCTGGAAGATCTGGTCGGATCTGCTTGATGTGATGGGAATTGATTGTAAGTCATGAACTTGCAGCACATTTTTTTTCTTTATTTGACACTAAAGCATGTAAAAAATGACATACTTCCTGTCTCTCTCCCTCTCTGGTTTGTGAAGCGTCAAACCTCAGCCACTACTTCAGCCTCACGTCTCTAAGCAACTCCCCAGCACGCGCCTTGCTCCTGATCGCTGCCATACTGTTGGCCTACTGGTTCCTATCCATGTTCCTGGGAGGAGTGTTTTATCTGCTCCATGCAGTTTTTGGACGCTTCTTCTGGCTGGCGAGGGTCATACTTTTCGCCCTGTCCTGCCTCTACATCCTGCAGAAGTTCGAGGGCGACCCAGAGCGAGCCGTGCTGCCTCTGTGCTTCATCATGGCTGTCTACTTCATGACAGGACCCGTTGGAGCGTACTGGCGTCGAGGAGGCGGGACGGGCACACTGGAGGAGAAAATTGACCACCTGGACACTCAGATCAGGCTGCTCAACATCAGGCTGAGCCGCGTCATAGACAGCCTCGAGCACAGCGGGGAGCAGTAGACCCGCAGCAAGGAGAAGGGTCAGGGTTGACCACAAGTATTTAACTCACTTTCCTGATAACATCTGCAGGAAAACAACTACCAGGTATTTACAACTCAACTGTCAGGAGGGATAAACTAAGATCTGAAGACAGGGTTTTAAAAGCTTGATTATTGGAACATAAATGTAAAATTTCTCTAAGATTTAGACACGTCAACCAAACCAAACATTTTTGCTTGATTATGATAAACAAAAAAATTGGGAACTTTTTTGTACATCTGTAAAGAAGTTTAGCTGTGAGCTCTCTTTCTGTTTTACACATCTTAGCAACTTATAGCAAGCTGGCAAATGATAGATTTATTTTTCTTTTGTTGAAGTACATAGAGTGCTCATGCTAAGAAAATAAACATTTTATATTTAGATTTTTGCCCTTTTGAAACCCCTTGACATCTCTGTTTGAAACTACTGTAAAAAAAATAATAATGTGAGCACGAATGCCTGACTCGAATTGAGACATTATGTCCGATTTGTAAAGATGTTGTATAGTTGTCCACAGTGAGATTTATTTATTTCATCCAAACATATTGAAATTTCTTCTGATTAATGACCATCGTGTGGTGAATGTGATGTCCAGACCTTTTTTTGTGTGTTTGGGTACAAGAGTCGATGCTGCAGTGACCTGCTCCGGTGTGTGTTTGTGGTCAGGCATGGGAATTGGAAAAACACTGCATCTAAAGTCATATTCTGATGTGGAAACCATACAGAGAGCCAGCAATATCTCAGGCTCAATACTCACTCAACACATAATGAAATATGAGTTCTATTATAAGTCGGGTTTTTGTCGCTTGAAATCTGTGTGTTGTTTAATTTATGCATACCGTCCACAGAAATCCTACTTTTTGTGTTGTAATTGTTGTGGTGACTCAAATCGGGTCACGTTTTTATCATATCCATGCTCTAATACTTTGAGTCAGGACACTGGCTAATTAGTCTTAGAAAAATCATCTTTTTCAGAACACAATTTATATTGTATATCATAAAGAAACTGAAGGATAAATGGCATTGCACAATTCTGGATAGTTGGAAACTTTCAATGGGAATCATTAGGAAATTTTGGGAAATGTCTATAAAAATGTTCAACATTGGCACTTACCAGGGATTTCAAACAGGGGATTAGTTTAGCATCATTTTGAATACATTTAAGTGTATCTATCACATGTACAGGGTGGGGGGGATCCAGTCATTTCCCATTCATTCCCCAAATTCCCAATTAAAGTTTTGAAATTATTCAAAAGTGGAAATTGCTGAAATATTTCTGTAAATCTTGTTTTCAACTTGGTTGAGAAGAAGTTTCAACCAAGTTGAAACTCAAGCATCTATTACTCAACAGATATTTGTATCACTTCAATCATCTTAAAAAGAAAGTACATTTGATCTTATTATGTGGCTTTTAAAAGTGGCAGGTACATCCATATTTTCTGTACAATGGCTTAAAGTTTAGTGAGTTTTGTCTTATTGGCCATTTCACTGGAGAAAAACCCTGGTGAGATTTCTTTCCATCCATGTTTTATAGCTCTGGAGGAGTCATTCAAACATTGTGATGGCATAAGACCCATAATGCAAAGCAGCAAAGATCCCTGGCTGAAAGAAAATAAATTAAGTTTTATTAAGGAAATTAAAATCAAAATGTTCTTGTTGCTTTAATCACTAGCAACTTCTTCCTTGACATGGGAGCATGTTATTTTAACGAAGCTCTGTTTGAAAGCAGGGATTTTGTTAGTTTGCTTAAATCAGTGAGTAGTTACAGTAATGAAGGTGATGAAGCTGAGCTGGATGCTCAAGCAATGAACTTGCAAAACACAAACTGTTCTATTCAACCTTGTTATGTTTTTAATGTTTTTTCTACATTTAGTTTTAGTTCTAAATCATCATGAACTTTAAAGTCTTAAGTTTGAAGTGCCTTACAAAAGTAATGATACCCCTTGAACTTCTCTACATATAGTTATCACAACCACAAAATTCAATGTTGTTTTGCAATTTTGTGAAACAAAGTTGTGTGGAATTGGAGAGAATAAAATTAAACGGTTTTTTTTTTTTTTTGTTTGGTTTTTTTTTACAAATAAAAATTAATTTAAATCGAACCTCCGAGCTTCATACACAGCCTGTAGAAGCTTCTTTAACTGAAGGTATGATAAATCTCTAACAGATCTGAAATTTGTTGTCATTATTTGCAAAACTAGCTTAAGTTCAGCCAGATTGGATAGGAGAACTTTCAAGTTTTGCCTCAGATTTTTAGATTTGGTCTGGGCTCTGATTGGGTTATTCTCGGACATAAATCTGCTTTGATATGAACTATTTTGTTGCAGCTTCACCTGTATGTTTAATGTCATCATCGTGCTGAAAGGTAAAGATTTTCCTCCAGCTCCTCTATCCATTATGAAGAAACGTATCCCTACAGCTTTGTTAAAATGGGACAAAGTGTGAATAAGTTCAACAGGGGTGAATATTTTTGTAGGCATCATACCTTACAGAAACCTGCAGAAGAAACCATATAAGTGACCATTCCTGCTGCCAGTCCGTCAGTTGCAATTTAGTGCAAGTCTGGATCCGTAGATAATATTAAAAATATCACTTTGCTCTGTATCCTTGATTTTGAAAGTCCAAGGTTGATCTTCTTCTTAGCAGGTTTGGTAATGCTGCACAATTTTTTAAAAACCATAAGATAACAACATAATGTGGTTAAATAGAGACACATTTTTCTCACTGCATTTTCTCTGTCATTAAGATGATTCCAGGTCCCTCTGTTAACTTTAGCATCTCAGGCAGAGAGACTCCATCCGACAGGCTGGATTTATTATTGCCATGCATGAAGTCAGGAAACTCGTAATATAGCAACTTTGAAATATTGCAACCCAAAGAGTCCTTTGTATTCCCTAATTAAAAGTTTTCACATTTTGTGGCACCACTGGCATTTATTCAGTAGTAGTTTAAAAGCAAGACATGCAGTGTTTTGCCTCCATACCTACACCCCTAACATATTCTAATAGTTTTGCAATTTTTTATTAATATTTCTTTGGTTGGTTGGTTTTTTGGCTTAAAAGTGGTGTCCACTGCTGGCAAGCAATACTTTACATCCAAATTTTAGATTTTTCCTGTTTTGCCAAAACATTTCCAGCCTGTTTGCTACATAAAAAAAAAAAAAAACACTCAGGTAATTGAACTGTTCATTGTCATGTGAGATTTTATTGCATGTTGCCTTTATTTCTGCAGATTTCAGTTTTGCTTCCTGCATCAAGCTTTTAACGAATGTCATGAGACCAGCTAGAAATCGAATATGTATTTGGGTTGTGTTACTGTATAATACGGCTTGTGTTTCTGCAATATTTATTTACAGTGGAGACTGGGATTTATTGACCAAATGATCATTCTTGTTAAAAAAAAAAAAAAAAAAAGACTGGATACAATCACTGTTTTGTCTTTTGATAATCACTGTAGTATCCCTGAAATGAAAGTACGTAATGAACTATGTGAGAATCAGACAATTCTTTTCTCTTTAGGCAGCTGACTGGAGAAATGGGCTTATGATGTATTGATAGCCTGCAGATTAATCTGTATTTACATTTATATTTCTGAAGAAATTGAGCTAAATGTGTGCTTTATTAAGGTACTATTGTTGGCTGGTGTTACCCAAATATACTGTGGAGTATTGCAATAATCTGTTTAAATTCCCACCCAAACATGTATTATACTATTACAGCGGGGTTAGGATTGGAAGCTCTTTCACATCTTTAAAACACTTGAGAGCTTGTAAGGTATTATGTGGAACATCATGTTATTAATTATAAATGTTATCATGAGTCACTTACTGTAGATGCTGGTTGAAACCAAACGGATTCCAGTGTTAGCATCTGTCAGCATTAGATTCATTACTTCACCCAGATGTTTATTCTATTGTTTAGAGTGTATAATGAATGACTTCTATGTCCATTAAATTACTGTAACCCAACTGTGTCTATTATTTCAAATGGTATTTATATCTTGTGCCAATTTTTATTACTGTAAGGAAATTTGATTTCAGGCTTTTTATTATTTTTTATTCTTTTTTTTTTTTATCATTTTAAGTCTTCTGTACTTGTCTCCTGATTTCTTTGTGTTTGGGTGTCTTTATGAAAAACTTTGTGGAAAAATAGCTTTTTGAGCAAAGATGAGGTTCAGATTTGAATAAACATGTATTACTGAAAACTAATGTTTTGATTTATTACTATTTCTAAGAGAATGAGATATTCCTGTTTTCTGCTATAAATATTCTGTCAATACCTTCTCTAAACGGTCAGAAACTTGGCCTGTACTGTCATCCTGTAGTGTCTGCTTTTAAGTCTGCCTTCCATTTTGTATTTTCTTTTAATTGGGATAAATTATGCTGCAGGTCCATCTCTGTAAGAGAGTAAGCTACAAACAATATTCCTAAAATCTCTGGCTGTTCATAGACACCTGTTCTATATATACTGATGAAAAGTTGAGTGGAAGGAAAAAGTGTGGTACAAAAAGATGCAACAGCTAGCCACAGCTTTGAAAGAATTAAAAACCAAAACACGTTCTAGAGTTTGGGAAAAAGTCACAAGCTCAGGCCCACAGCTGGAGTCAGAGCTTTGAATCCACCTCACACAGGTGTATCTGAGACATGGGCTGCAACTGTTTGATTTCTGGCATAAAGCATTTTCTGAACCAGAGTCTACATAAAAAACATTTTATGTAGGCTAAGGAGAAAAATGAAAATAAAAGTTCTATTTTATATAGAGACCTGGGCTTCCAGTACACCTCAGCAGAACCGCAGGCTGATTGTCTTCATGCCATGCTGCACTGATGCAGTCACTTATGCAGAGGCCTGACCAAGTACTGAGTTGATTATGATATTCTGAAGAATAGAGAAATTTCTGTATTTCAGTACCTAGATTCACAAAGCAAAAAAAAAATATATATATATATATATATATATATATATATATATACATATATATATCTACAGATTAATTCTACACAGACAGCATTCTGATTTTCTGCACACAGCTAATGAAGACATGTTCATAAAGCATGTCTTAATTCATTGAAAATGACTACAGGATATGTTTTTCAGTACTCTGATATTTCTGTATCAAAAATCTTTTGTTTCACAGGATACAGGATACATGATTAAATCATTGTGTTTCATCATTGGGTTTAACCAAATTAAAAGAAACCACTTGAAAATATAACTGTGTATTGAACTTATACACGTTTCTCTCCTAACTGAATTACTTAAGTCAATTTAGCTGTTTAAGAAATTCTAATTTGTTAATATGCTCTTACATAGTTATAATATCAAAGGTGGTTTTAAGATATTACGTTTTTCTGACACTAGGTGGAGCTAATAAATAACGTATCAGTGACAAAATTTATATTTGTGTTGAAACGGTTCCATACATTGAAGAACGTATGGAACCGTTCTTACATGTCCTGTGTTATATGTTATATATTATATAACATATAACACAGTAATATGTTATTGTGACTGACATTACATGAAGCCAAGTGCTCAAAAGAAAGTGAAACCAAAAATCAAAATAATTAGATGGTTAAAAGTTTCTAGCAGGTGTCTACAGAACATTTATTGAAAAATTGTTGTAATAAAAGTAAAATTACAATAGCAAAAAGAAAAACAAAAAAAACAATGTGACATGAAATACATTTTACAAATAAATATCTTTATAAGTTGATGGGGGTTTTTTTACCAGGTGGTATCAAACAAAGGTCCTGGGTTTGATTCCCAGCTTTAAGAATCTGCATGGAGTTTGCAAAATCAATGTGATGCTTAAACTGGCAAGTAAGCAAACTAAAATAAAAACCAGCCAATTCTGATATGGTTTGGTTCTAACATGTGTTCCCTAAATCCCTGAGAAATAATTAGAAGTCGGAAGCTTCTCTGATCGACGCAGCTTTAGATAAAACCATGCAGAGTTTTCTTTCTGCTTCCTCAGTTTCTCCACCTGGTTATGTTGGTGCAACATGTTTGTTTCATCTTTTTAAGATGGCATCAGTAGGAGGATTAGGTGCACAGTTCAAACATGAGAGCAGTTTAAATTAATGTACTGTATGCCTGGACTAATAGACTTTACTAATAGACTTTAGCAATGAATACCTGAAGCAAGCATCTGAAAGACCGCACATCTTCATTTTAATACTTGCACGTTTTCCCTTCGTGTTCAGTTGATCAAAAAAGTCAGTTACTGGTATTTTGCATTGCTGCTTGAAAATTCTAACGTTATGGCTAACAACACAAAATATCAACTATACGCATCTCAAAAATATAAGAATCTGTATCAACAGGAAACCTCTTCTATACAAGAACAAAATAAGTTCATATGAGCTGGCATTTTCGACATTCTTTAGTTTTAACATTTTGACAAAAAGAACAATACCAAGATAATAAAAATATTTTTCTAAAATAAACTGAAATGACTAACTTTGCTCTGCCTCATTTAAGAAAAGCTTTTAGATCATTATATGTGATTTTGCTTGACCTTGCAAAATTACAAATCCTCATGTTCAGAGATACTGAGCCAACTGATCCTACAAGACCATTTAAAGTGACAGTTCTGTACATTATACAGTACTTAGCTAAACTGTGTGCTTTGCTACACAGCTTACATATTTTTAAGAACATGGTTTAGTGTCATCACAGCTTGTTTATAAACAAAACAAAATGTCTGACAATACCAACAAAGAAGTAGGAATGACTGATGATATAAAATGTGTTAGTTTCTGACATTTTTCAGCACTACAGTACTTTTTGTGATCCAGCATTCAGTGACAATAGCCTCAGAAAGTTAATATATGCTAAAAAGCTCCACTTGCCATAAGTACTGTATTGTTAATCTTACAACTTTTGTTTGTTTGGGAAGGCAAAACACCAAGAGAAACTGGTTCTCCAACACAGACCAAGCTTCTCACATTAAGCAAAGTCATTTAAAAGTTGTGCATCAATTGGAGATGGAGCACATTTAACTCAAGTTCAGATGAGAGACATATTTTAGGTAAACTTTGGCTCCTCAAGATCCACAGTGGTAAATAAGGAGGAATTAATTCCAGTTACCATAATATGAGGTCAAGTTAATCCAGTAATGACTAAAATGGTATCAAGTTGTTTTACTTAGCAGTACACATACCCCTCAGGCACAAGTCCTTGCAAGAGTATTCATATTTACTTAACTTTTTCACGTTTTGTTTTGTTACAACCACAAATGTCATTGTATTTTATTAGGATTTTATGTGATGGACCAACTTCAAGTAGTGCCACTTCTAAATAGAAAGGAAAGTGTTACATGGTATTTAATTCTGTTTAGGAATGTAAATTTACAGTCCATTTTCAACCTTCTTCACTCTAATTCCCCAAAATAAAGTCCAATTTAACAAACTGCTTTCAAAACTTATCAAAACATAGAAGAGAGTCCACTTGTGTGTAATTTAATTTAATCTTAACATAAAATGAGAGGTTGAGCTAATTAAATGTAATTGAATCTGTCTCATAATTGGGAAATTTATTTTTAAAAAATTATCTGTGTGCAATTTAAGACTGAACTGAATATCTTGCAAAAAATAAGTAAAAATAATAATAATAATAAACAATAATTTCTAGATGACTAAAGTTGGTAGAAAAAACCTTCAGAAGACTGTGAAAGTTAAAAGCTGGTTCAGCAGAGTATTGATAATTAGGGTTTGACTACAAATTATTGCCACATGTGTCACATTTTTATTTGTAAAACTATGTTGATTACGCACTTTGTTGTGCCACCTTAATAAATAAAGTCCCAATAAAACATACTAAGGTTTGTAGTTGTAAAGTGGCAACTTTACAACTACTAGTTGTTGCAAAGTAGTTGATCATAAGCGCATATGATCATTTTTGTACTGCACTATGGATTTAAGGTACAAACTTCACACATCACTTGCTCACCTCTCCCATTCATCGCCCTTCTGGCATTTTCTTGGTATGGCAGGTTGGTAAAGCAAAAATGCCGGTAAAATAATCAAATAATGACATTAAAAGGTTTTTAAAAAGGAAGTATGTCGTTACTGCTCGCTGAATGCCTTGATGTCCATATAAGTCCCATTACATGCTTTGGTGCTGTCAGAATCGTGCCACAACTCTCATATCCAGATTTCCAGCACCAGAACCCTGTGCCTGGAGGGACCCCTGGTCCAGCTGGATATGTTGGAGACCGGCGTTGAAGCTGGCACACAGCAAACTATTGGTATCGGTGGGAGCCAAAGAAACCAGAGGACCAGCACCATCCAGGGACAATGTCCCTAAACAAACTGAAATCAGCAGAGGGTAGAGTGTTATAGGTGTCAGAAACTGACACTATACTCTTCAGGAAGGGTTTTTTCTTTACCCAGGAGGTAGGGTCCTACCTGCAGTATTCTGATCCCAGATTTTGACCGAACAGTCGTGGGAGGATGTTGCTATCTGAGCCGGGCCACCAGAAAACACAGGTAGAAATGTGCAGCAGGCTGTGGTCTGCAGGTGACCTCTGTACTCCACAACTTTACAGCCAGGCTGACGCAAGTCCCAGAGCTGACAACACACAAACACCTCACTGCATGCGGCAATCAACAGTTTCAGGAACATAGCACAGTAACAGAGAACAACTGAAACATCTCACCACACATGGGATAAGATCATCATCCTAAGCCATATAGATTGTTTCTAACTCATGTCTAATCCATCAAATCTAGAAAGGGCCTCTCTTGATCTCACCGTGGCTTCACAACCCTGGCCTCCAAAGCCGTTGCTGCTGGACACCAAGTAGTTCCCGTTTGAAGAGACATCACAGTGAGTCTGTATATACTGCTTAGCTGGGAAGGTATTGGTCACCTGCCACGAACGGCTATCCCACACCCTACAAGCAAAACATGTGAAAAGACAAGCAAACACAGTTTTTAGTTAATGTACAATAAATATTCAGACCAAGGCTAAAATATCAAACGGTTGTTTGACTTTGTAATATAACTGACTGAATTGTGCCACAACTATCCCACGAGATGGGATTTTGCATTTTTGGCAGGGTCTGTAGATGAATTTGACTAAATTAGAATCAGTGATCTAAAAAGACGCATCCCAGCAAACAAAGCTTTGCTGTACCTTATAGTTTTATCCTCTGAGGTCTGGACTACAGAAAAGCTAGCTGGCACCCAACATACATGAGTCACCTGGAAACAAATAAATATGTTAGAAAAGCTGAAACCTTACAGAAATCCAAATATAAATATATGGTCTAAATGAGTTCATAGTAAATCATATTTTCCATTAGGTGCATCACTAGCTACAAAAGCATAAATTAATGCTCTTACCAGGTTTCTTGAGATGTTATGTCTGTGTTCACATTTTGCAGATTCTATATCCCACAGGCACATCCAGTTGTCCCGAGAGCCAGTGCAAAGCTTTCTTCCATCTACAAAGAATTTAAAATACCAGCATCGGATATGCAGCGCACTTTATTATCGCCCCAAAACTAAGTTTAGATAACCATATTAGGCAGGAAATATATAATGCAATTTTTTTTCTGCAAATAATACAGACGAACACAAAAACTACTTAATATATATTTGTTCTTATTTTACTCTATGCATATGATCAGTTTGTAATTCCCAATCCAATCTTTGCAGGTTAGAGAAATATCCTCACAGAGTTGAACTGCTAAAATCTAAAATTTGCCTTTTTTATAATATATTTAATTAAATTTAACAAATGCTACCACAAGTACAAAAATTTGTAACCTAAGTTGCAGTTGCCTCAGGACAACAGCAGTGGGAATAATTATTATTTGCCATTTCATTTAAAATTTGAAATGATTATACATTTCTATCATAAATTGCTGTTTTGACCAAAAAAAAAAGTAGCAGCCTGATAACTTGTTGATAAATACAAAAGTTAAATATTTTTTTAATGATGGAGGAGACTGAGTGTGTTCTTAAAGTTTGTACCAGGGCTGATAGCGATTCCATTGACAACCAGCTCATGTCCACAAAACTCCTGAATCGGTTCGTCTCCCTGGTTCAGGTCCCACATGAGAACGGTTTTGTCCCGCGAGGCACTAAAGATCCATGTACTGTCGAGATAACAAAGCACCTGGTGGAAATATCAAGACTGTCGATCAGTGTGTGAAAATTTTAACAGCTATTAATTGCATGAAAGCTGTTCTCTTCCCACTGACTTTACCTTGGTAACCTCTCTGTTGTGACCCTGGAAGGACTGACACATCTGGCCTTGTTTCCAGTCATACACTACAACAGCCTACAGGAGAGGAGGCAAGCATTTTACGCTATTAGCTTCAGGTATTATCAAAGCATTACACAACATTTATAACTCCCACACTCGGTACTGGCACTAATATTTTTGATCAATGCTGTAAAACCAAGACAATAAACATCTGTTGCTCTACCTGGTCACTGCCACCAGAAACACACAAGTCTGGGCTGAGATTGGTCACAGTGTTGATGGCTCCATAGTGGGCAGGTTCATACTGTAACACCTGACTGTCAAAGGTGTTCTCAGCCTTCTCCCCTTGAGGTGATCTGCACAAAAGATGTATGTATATGAGTATGATAATTATTTTGGGGGATTTTCTGGTTAGATGCTGGAAGAATATGTGATTTTAGCCATTGCTATAGTTTACCAAAAATATTTAAAAATTATGGTAATCTCAAAACACCAACTGTAAGGTTATCATAAACTTCATAAACCTATTCAGACCTCTGAGGTCCATCTCTGATGATTTTGTTGTTTCAATTTTCTTTTAAGGAAAATAATGTAATGAATACTTTTAAAAAATCATTTGTTTTAAATGCCAGACATATTTTATTTCTGGTTCTGTAGCAGCGAAATTACTGGAAGTTTTTAAGTCAACATTCCAGCTGGTTCAGAACATTGCTGGTCACGTTCCCAAAATACATTAAAGATCTGTTGTTGTTTCAGCCTTTCGCTTGTTTTATAAATGGTAACTGTAATATGTCTTTATGGTGTAAAGCCATTTGAACTGCTTTGTAGCTGAAATGTGCTATACAAATAACCACGACTTGTCTGCACACCCTGCCAGGTTTCTGGTGGACGGCTCACACACCGATACAAAAACACTATCTGATATAGTTCTTGCAGTGATCTAAACATTTTAAAATTAATTCTGTTCCTTAATAAGACTGCTGGACTGCGTCCCTAAAGATCCCATTTAATTTGTCTCTGCTCAGTTAGTTGTATTTGTAAAATAATGCAAGTTTATCCTCTGAGCTTAGAAGCTTTTGTTTTGCCTTAATCATTAAGTGGATTAAAATGCGGAAAACCTCGGGTTCTATTGAGGCAAAACCTAGAGATCCTAGCAGCTCCAGGATCTCGAAGATCAAAAAAGTGATCCTTTACAGCAGGGGTGTCAAAGTCAAATGGACGGAGGGCCAAATAAAAAATTTAGCTACAAGCTGAGGGCCGGACTGATCGAATGTTCATTGAGATTTTTTTAAATGACGCATTTGGTCTAGTGCAGCGGACCGGGGGGGGGTGCGCGCGTTGTGAGGATCGAACGGGGGGGGGGGGGGTGCATCTCGCATTTTTTCAGACGGGGGGCCGGCTTGCTGAGGGCCGGTTCTAATAATAAATCAAGATCATCCCAGGGGCCGTAGAAAATCTTCTCGCGGGCCGGATGTGGCCCGCGGGCCTTGACTCTGACATATGTGCTTTACAGTTTTCTGTAGAACAGCACTCCTTCAGCTAACAGACTGGAAACTGATTAGGTCAACTACATGACCTATTTTTTTATTTAAAAGAATAAAGCAGCAGTTGTTCTCACTGCTTTTAAAAACATATATATTACTACCGTAGTTATGATAATGTTACATAAAATTTGTTTAATATTTTGATTTTGATAAACAAAAGCTTTGAATAAACACCTTGTAAAACAAGCTGTAATGCTTATTACAGATTATATTAATTTTTGTCCAAGTGTAAACACTATTAACTAATGAGTCTGTCCATCTGCTCAGCTAGCTTAGCCAGGTATGTCGGCCTTAGTCATTACAGGGTTCATTTAACAAAACTGATAGGTTGCCCCCATTTAGTTACAACACTATGACTGTCCTTGTTTCTCACCACCACTAATATTTCCTCTGACACTTTCTCTGTAATGTCATTATATGGATACTACACTGTGGGAACAGGAGGATGGAAAAATATGTGGTCTTCAAACAAAAAACTTGGGCATACCTTGAGACTGGTAAGGAGCAAGGAAACTTTATTGCAATATTAGTTTTAAGAACTACATAAAACAAGGAGCAGACTGTAAACAGTCCAACATAACCCACCTGTACAGCTCAGACCTCTTGCGAAACTTGCTCTGCAGCTTCCCCATGTTTGCTCAGAAACCTTAATTTCAGAGACAAAAAATCCAACTGAGGTAAAAAATAAATAAATAAAAAAATAAAATAAAAAAATTCATTCCACAAATTGAAGGATAACTATTGCTTGACTTCAATAAGTAAATTGTGATGTTAGGGTTTGTTTTTTGGGGGGGGGGGTTTCAGGCTTATAGGTGTGATTATACCATGAATATACATCAAACACTTGCAAAACATGCACTCATGAATGCATGGTCATTATATCACTGCCATTGCATACCATGTGAGATTAACCCCACACACATCACTTTCCCACGCACGAACGGCTAAGCTCCACCCTCATTATCCCCACAAATTTCTCAAACAAGCGGCAGGAAGGAGAGAGCTCCAATCCTATTAGCGCCACATCATTACCGCCACAAGGAATTAGTCAGTCGAAAACACCTCGCTATGAACTGTACTGGCGGTCATTATGCAACATCTCCCGCGGGAATTTAACTGAAGTTATTTGAAATAATAGTAATGTTATAACTTCTTGTTTTCAAACCGACATCTGAAGACTCGCTCTACTTACCTGTCACCAAGAGGTGTGGTCACTGGGATGATGCTGAGGCTAACTAATCCTTATCGTCCATGCTAAGAAAGATCAGCAGAGCGGCGCGGCTAAAACGTAAAATTTGAGGTATTAAAAGTTGATAAAGTTGTTGTTGGGACGACAGCGACGCTTCCCCGACAAATGGCCATTATAGTTTGACGTTTTAACTGTATAAAACGCCGCACTGAAACGTCCCTTGAACTACTATACAACCATTCTTCCCTCCGTGGAGACCGCAGCTAGACGCTTTCCCGTATCCAGGGGAAGCGGGGTCACGTGACACGTGGAAGAGAACAAGCGGAAGTTGTATCTGCTCACAAAATAAAAGTGTGAGGTAAAAAACATAGTAATTATTTTATATCAGCGGTCTCCAACTAAATATTTCAATGAAAAAAATTACTACAAGGTATTTTTTATGCCAAAAATAGTATGTTAAAACTTTTAGGAAACAGACTTCACTGAACTATTTTGTTCTTTAAAGGCTCATTTTTAACAAATAAAACTTAAAAATGTAGCAATTCTTTATGATCTACAAGCTTCTGTTGCTCCTAAAGCTGTTTCTTAAATATAATATTAATGGTGCCCTCTCAGATGTAATTCATCTTCATCTCATCCAAAACAGTGTCATTTTATCTATGGGTTCATAATAAGCCAGATGGCCCATTCCTATTTAGCCTGAAAGATGAGGCAGGTTTAATTTGCAAGAAGAATTTGAAATCTTCATGTTTTAGGCCACTGGTCATTTTGTGATTTAATGTCTATTTTTGTTTATACTTGCTGTGCTTAGTACTTTGTTACTAAGTACAGTAATTAGCATATCCTGCTCTTTTTCCAATTTGTAACTGGGACACAGTTAAGTTGGCTTAAAGGTTTTTCCCACACTCATCCTGACCTTTGGGATAAATGAATGATCACAAGCACCTTTTTTTTCTGGTTTACTGTGGACTTCTTCAGTTTACTTGAAGTTATTCACTGTTCTTCTTTGAATAAAATATTGTTTAAGACAAAGATTATTCTGAGTTTCCAGAACTCTCTTAGTGTTTGCTGATGGCTTAGAAGCTGTACATCACATTTAATGAGCTTTGTATTTTTCTTGCAGGTTGATACCAGTTCTTTAGTACAACTAAAAATAGGATGAAGTAAGATAAAAACTTTATTGTCCATAGAAATGAAAATTTGGTTTACATAATTTGTCAGATGCCTCTGATAAAGGTGGCCCAAGTGCCATTAGTGGTAGACTACAAAACTTTTAGCATAGTGTAAATCCTAAATTTGTATTATGAGGACCTACTCATAATCTTAAACAGACTCACGGTGATAGACTACAAATCAGTGACTGCTCCACTGGCTGTGGAGCTGAATGAACACTGTGCCATTTCAACAAAAATAGAACATAATGACCTTCACAGCTTACTGCAGAGCTACTTGGTTGAATACTGGTGCAACTATTATTGTTTCCACTGTAGAGATAGTTAATGGTTAACATCTAGCAGGCCATTACCAAGTAATCCCTGAAAATAAAAAAATCTGTTCTAACCAGTAAGCAAAACATAGCATTTTTCTTCAAGCATTTAGTCTCTTGATGTTCCACAAGGCTTTATGCAGGCTCCTTAAGCCATCTTAACTTTAATAGTTTTGAACATAAGAACATAAGTCGTTTGATTAAGCCTCAACTTGTTTGTATATATAATATCTACCCTCATTGTAAGACATTTACAAAGTAAATAGGTCCAGGTTCTATTTACATTGTAAAATACCTTAAAATTACCATATTTGATTAATTTGATAGTTCTGAGAGACATCTTACAAAAAGCCACATTTTATGTTTACAAAAATGAAAATGTTATTATATATAACTAGTAAAGGTTTATTTTGGATTCCTAAAGAAATTGGCATCACAAAGGAATTTATGTAAGCATATTAACAGAAAGTTGAGTGGAAGGACAAAGTTTAATAAAAAAAAAAAATAATGAAACCAATATAGAAAACGTGCGCCTTGAGAGGTTAGTCAAAACCCATTTAAATTAGGAAGTCTTTTATAAGCCATTCATACCATTTTGAATCTTTTCTGATTCTAAAACATGTTCTATTTTATTTGGAAATCAAAATCTTGGAATGTGGAGAAAAGAGGGACAGATTCCAATTTCATCTTCTGGTATTGGTCCAGTGTGTTTATTAAATCCAAAGAAGCACCACCATCTAGGAAATTTTACACTTCATCATTCCATCTGCCCTGCCCCCAAAATCCATAAACTGGGTATGAACTGATGATGGTAGATTTAATGTTCCTCAGCGCATAGCTCCATATTGTTAAAAAAAAATTGCTATAACTTCATTATTTTCAAATGCCTGAGTATTGTTTATTTTCATAAAAATCTCAAAATATTATTGCAACTCACCTCATATGGGCCTATGACTCATATAGAAAACAATGTTAGCAAAATATGCCTTTATTAAATAAATAAATAAATAAATAAATAAATAAATAAATAAATAAATAAATAAATAAATAAATAAATAAATAAATAAATAAATAAAAATCTTTGGGCCACCCCCAAAATTGCCCTGGGCTATTGTCCTTGTAAGCCCTTTCTAAAGTCTGGCCCAGTGCACAGTACATGAAATCACTTTTCCATAAGTCTACATGTTATTAAAAAAAAAAAAAAAAAAGAGAGATACTCATTTGATATGCCACTCTGTGAAAAGAACGTGTATACAAATTTTACATTTTGGGCCAAATAAGCTAAATAAAAAAAAAACTTAATCAGATTATTCAGACATTTATTTTAACTTGTTGAGAATCACCTTTAAGCAAAACTCCAGAAAATTATTTTCTGCTTTGTATTAGTATGGTGTAAGATTACTAGCGTTGCCCTCCTCAGCAAGCCCCTTACAATACATTCTAGAAACGTCCCTGGAAACAGGATTTAAGCGGAATTGCTTACGGAACTCGGAGGGCTTCAAACGTGTAGATTCGCATGCTTCTGTTCTACAGGTTGGGTGGTATTAATACATAGTGGCGTTGGCTTGACGGCGACACTCCCCCCAGGTCGACGGGGGCCAGACGCAGCCCGCGGAGGAGTGGATGGCTTCTGTAATAAAAATACATGAAGAGAATTGAGGAAAAGAAGATTGGTCGGGGGGAAAGCCAGCAACACGGCGTCCTGTTCCTTTCGCCTCTTCCCCGGTGCGGAGCCACGGACCCGTGCGCCGCTTTTTTGGGAGGGGAGGTCACACTCGGACATAATTTCGCTGCGACTAGAAAGAGCTCTGTGTGAAATTCCGTTTTCTGTGTAGCTTCCTTGGTTTACCGAGCTGACACGGAGATATAACTACTGTATCCCAGCCTAGCGAATCGAAGTGAAAGTCCGCCATATTCTGCCTTACCACGCCCGGGAGTGGAGCCATTGGAAAATAAACGGACAACCTCGCTCATGTGTTTTTCTCGCCAACGCAGACTGCGAGTTGGAAAACAAACAAGGTATTTCAGCGATTTAAAATACCACCAGCGTTGAGGACTTTGGAAAGAGCCTAACCGGAGTACTGATGACAATATCTATCCAGATCAGTGCGGATGGTGTGTTTTAAAAAGATCTGTTGATCATACAGAGACAGAATAGCAGATTTTACCCGTCGACCGAGCAAAATTATTCAACTGGACCCGCTTTCTACTCTGTTTGAAGCTTTCAGCAGGCCCAGAAAGCGAACCGAAACACAGGGAAGAGGGTGGGAGGGAGTGGGGGACTCCAACAATTCCTCTCAAATATCTTATTTTCCGTCTCTACTCCAGTCTGAACACCCAGACTCATTACAGCATCACCTAAAGCCGGCCTGCATGAGGACTTTATTTGACATTCGTAGGCCTCTGGTTTTCCCTCCGCGTCAAATGTGAAATCTGGATGACTCAATACAGAGGGGGGGAACAAGCGGAGTTATAGTGCGTGTTTGAAAAAGGAAAAGGACCGAGAATGACCCTGGAATCCATAATGGCGTGCTGCCTCAGCGAGGAGGCGAAAGAAGCCAGGCGGATCAACGACGAGATCGAAAGGCAGCTCCGCCGGGATAAGAGGGACGCACGCCGGGAGCTGAAACTGTTGCTTCTCGGTAAGCTTGGCTGGGGGAGGGCAGCGGGATGTGGAGCCTGCATTCCTCCTTCATCAGAAATACCTCTGTGGGGAGGAGGCGGTGGTCTGGTACTGGGGCTTCTCACCTGGGTGAAGTTGGAGGGGAGAAGTGGTTGAAGTGTCTCTCTCTGTTTTAGGAGTCGAGTGCAGAGATTGGCAGCGGGGAGAAGGCCTAGGTGGCTTCCTGTGTTTAAAACCACCTGATTTGAATAACTGTGACCTCTTCGTATCGAGGAAACAAAACCACTTGCCGCCTGCGCTATTATGACGGGAACCAACCTCTAAAAGCACAGCCAGCCCAAGGCAAACACGAACTTAGTACTTGCGTGATTTTGTCACGCAAGTCGAGTTTCATAAATGTTTTTATACGTACAAAGTTTGGTAAAAGTGTTTTTTTTCCTGGTAAAGTTTTACTTGTTAAGTTACAGTCAAGGCCAGCTGGTTTTGTGCTCCACTTTTCTAAACAGTACATGTATTGAGCAACAGATTTGATTTCAGGGTTAAAGCTACATGCAGACCTCAAGCTGTGGCAGTGTTAATGAGTAAAAGGAGCTTGTAAACACAGGAGGACAGTGAATCCAATAACCACTTACCGACTGAAAATATGCACTCTGTAGTTAGCCCATTGACATTTTAATGAAAGATCAGAATAAGCCATATTAGGTTCAGATGTGCATTAAATGTCTAAATGCAGGTCTGTCTTCATCTGACTGGAGTAAACAGAAAAAGGATCTAGCAGGGCTCAAGCACAAAACAAACTTGACTTCATATCTGGTGATATCAATAAAGGAACTTGATGCCAGTTACCACTTGTCTGACAGTTGAAATGTTATTGACACTTAAAATGTCTTGAACTATCAGTTATATGTTAATATTAGGAGTTTAATATCACATATGAAACGAGGATGAAATCAGTTCATCCTCAAATGAAGCTGTCTTTTGAGTATCTCACATAGTTGTTTGAATTGCTGAACCTGAATATTCTTCCTACGAAAAACAACTTCTGACATCTCGACCATTTTCTTCTTCTTTTTCCCCCATTAATTTTACTCAAGAAATTAGAGTCTTAAAGAATATCTACGGGTTTACTTCCTTTTAACTCAAGTTGTGAATTTACCCATCATAAATCCATAAAGTGAAGGTTATTCTTACTGTCCTAAAATGATTCAACGTGAAAATAGTTGATTTATGTCTGGCGTTGGCTCTTAAAATTTTATCTACAACATTTGGATAAATTTTTCCCTTATGAGTTTAAGTATCCCACATAATTGGCTAAAGTTGACAATAGTATAAGAGTTTGTAAAACGCACAGAAATGCTTGGAAGGAAGAATGAAAACTATCATATATTCATACTGTATTAGAGACGACAAATTTTCTGGACACCATTTAAGATGAGGTAGAGTTTGTTTAAGTTTGTGACTTATTTAGTGTGGGCTGTTATTTCCAACCCTAACTATTGTACACTCATACGATAAAACTTTAAACTGAAGTTGCAAATTTCATCCATGTCACACAGAGGTGACTCACTGTTGGAAGAATCTTACAAAGCCAGATGAGGAATGATGTTTAAATGTTTTAGTTGTATATGTTTTGAAATTGTACTGGAATGACACCAAAACACCAGGAAAAGGGGTGGAAATTTTTAGGCAGTTAGCATATCAATTAGATTATAATTCAGAAAGCCAAGATCCGATGATAAATCGGGTTACGTAACATTGACCTCACACACTATGCATACAGATGTTTTACTTGTGCTCTTGTTTGGAGCTCCACAACGTGCTAGCTGCTACTCATCAGAAGATGTACAGTGACTGAGAGGTCGCGTTCTACGGGAATTTCTTCCCATGCATCCCAGGTTGGAGCTATTTCACTTGCTTGTGAACCCATACAGCTTTTGGCCATCTCTGCCTCAAAGGCCCTTCCAGGTGGTGTGCTGATGTATGAGTGTGACAAATGTTAGCTGGGCCAAAGTCTGCCCTTTATTGGATGTAATCAAAACAGTTTTGCAGTTTAAAGCTAAACCCTGGCAATGATTATATCACAGGGCTGCAGGAGAAGCTTTGGAGCCCTGCTGCCCTTCATTTAAAAACATTTGTATTTAACCACTCAACCATTATTGTGTGCAGTATGAATTCTTTAAGTCAAGTATAAAAAGATGGACCATGTTTACTAGACCTGGGCCGGGTACTGGCATGAAGGTATATCAAGATGTAAACAAAAAGGGGTTTCAAACCATTTAAATTTTCATCAGACAGTTTTTATGGTTAGAGGTCTGATTAAGCCCAGTTTTTTCTAGCTGTATGGAGCATATTCTAACTGGTTAAAAGGATAAAAAAGGCTTCAATACTTTCCATTAGTTCTAATAGTTAATGTCACTGTTTTCACATATTTTCTGTCAGGAACAACAGTCAGTTTGTCATATTGACCAGCAAATTTCAACTTGTTACCTTGTAAAGAACCTACCAACAAAATGGCAAAATATTCTGCGCAATTAACATTTACTTGGAAACGGACTATGTTCAGCAGTTGTTAGTAAACTGTAATAACATGCATAATAGCTTATTGTTGGAGCAACAGGTGTATTTAAAAAAAAAAAAGATAATCATTTTATACATTTTTTTTGTTTTTAAGTTTTAAATTGATTTGTTGATACTGTGAAGCTTTGGTATTGTTACTCAAGGTTTTCATACTGTGACATTGTCATGTGGGCCCACACCCGGCTTTTATATTTCAACCTGTTTTGTTACTAATGTAAAGTCAGGTAAAAGGAGGGTGGTTGACATTTTCTGTAATTGCCATACTTGAGTAATACAAGTTCTTTAGTAGTCATCTGCTTTTTAATTAGACTGAGCATAAAGCATGTTAGATGTGATAACAAGCTGTGGAGAGTAGTGCCTGATACCCCGGTTCTTTAGGAAACGCACCCAGAAAATCATGCAAAGGAAGCTGCTGGACCATCCTAGTTTCTACCTCTTGATGGATGTGTAAAAGTGATGGAGCATCAGATGTTAATGGGCTTCACTCTCCTGTAACATCAAATTGATGTGATGCATATCCAGTAAAAGGGTTCGAATGAGCTGACTGCCACCATTGTTAAATACGGATATTATTCTCCTTGTTGCCCCATAAGCTTTCATTATTCCTTGCAGTTTGCTTGTTATTCAAACATTTGAATTGCCAGTAACAGAGAATGCTTAAAGAAGGTTAAATCATTGATAATGCTTGCTAAGTTTCAGTTTTGTTTTTTCTTTTTTCTCTTTGGCGTTGTCACTGCAAGAAATTCTGGTATGACTTCTAGCACTAATAAGCTGCTTTTATGGAGAGTCCAAATTTCAGCTAGACCAGAGAAAAAAGGGAATTTCTCCAGGAGCTCGAGACATGCTCAGAGGGCAACAACCAATCAAAATATTATAAGCGCCATATTTAAAGTCCTGGAGTTAGTATTGTTTTTGATCTTCTTGATTTAATTCAAAAGCAAAGAATGTCAACATTAATTTATGACCACATCACTTCAATAACATACACTCACTATCTCTCATCCTACTGCTGTTTATCTTTAAATCAACCATCACAGAGTTTTAAGTAGTTCATAGTGTACAGTTGTGGTTCCACAAAGTCATCCAATATAATTAACAAATGATGAGTGTAACTCTAGTTTTCCAGCGCTGCTGGTACCGATCAGATCGGCTGAATTGTGAAGCAGCAAGTTGTCTAAAATATTGTCAAATGAAGCTGGTGGTCATAAGGCATTTGCTTGCAGGGATGTTGGGATAGATTATATAATTTGTGTAGTTAATCTGTCTGCTGACACTGCTACCCTCCACAAAGCATCAGTTTGAAGTAGAGGGAGGGTGAAACATTTCCTGGACGAGACTGTTAGTGGCATCATGACGTGGCACTGACATGGCTCTTTGGTTGTGGAAAACTATACCACTTCTGACTCCGGTTAAATACAGAAACGGCTTTGGTTGAAAACCCATTTCTTTATGTTTTGAAATCGGTTTAGTCTGATTTTTCTATTTTATCTGTCTGTCTTCTTGTGGCTCACTCTAGTAGTACGTGTTCAATGACATAATGTTTACAGAGAATGGGTTGAAAGATGTGGTCCTATAAAGATATATATCTGTTTAGCTCACATATTTACTGATTTAGATATATAGGCTATGCCAGAACAATAGACCTTATGAGCTCCTGTACAAAGCAGAGATGCTTTTTCGTGATGCAAGAAGAAACGTACAGCTGCTAAAGCAATCTGGGCCGACTATCATTGTTGTTTTTAAGCTCACTTAATGTAACTGCTAATCTTCTCCACTTCATAGAAACATTACGTGTCTCTGTGTTGTGTGTTATTACACCCTAGCACTTCAAGTGGTCGACTTACCCAAAAGAAGTTGTATGTGTGGTTCGATAACCCATATTCTGCAAGTGCATTGGGGGTTTTTAAACTTCCTAATTGCCTCGTTTCCTGTGGGACTGGATTGGAAAAGTTTTACTTTAGACTGTCCCTAGCATTGAGACTCTCAAGTTATTGTGGCTTTGAGACTAGATTTTTTTATGTGTGCGCACGTTTCAAATCACTAATGTTCTTAATGTCCTTGCACAGTTTTATCTATGCAACATGTGTATGTCGAAAACTTCGGACAACACAATTCATTTGGGAATTACAACGATTATCTTACTATATCAGTTGTAAGTAGCTCTACACCCACCATTTGGCCCAACCTACTTTCATTTAATACAAACAATTGCATGTTGGCTAATTTCTCATTTTTATGTAGCATTTTTGATTGTTGTGAATTATAAACGCAACAATTGCAATTAACTTTTTAATTTTGGTGTAATACACATCATTTTACATTGTACATTTAATAGACACCTGCATGGCACAGCAATCATCGTTCCACTAACACAAATATTCCTCTTGAAAAAAATTGCAATGCACTTGTCTCCTATAAAGAAGTGTAATAGCACTAAACTGCACACACAAACTGCATTTAGTCATATTTTCATGTTTATCGATATACTCAATGAAAAATAGGTTAATGGATTTATTTAACTGAGTACCTCCAAATGCGAGCATCAAAGTTACTTTGTTGTCTTGAGATCTGGTGACTGTAGCCATCGGACGATGGTGAACTTGACATGTTCAAGAAAGGAGTGTGAGATGATTTAGGCTTTATGGCATGGTGCATTATTTTGCTGTAAGTAGGCATCAGAAGACAGATACACTTTGTGGTTTTAATGGCGTAGATATGTGCAAACTCCATGCAGAAAGATCCTGGACTGGGAATCGAACCCAGGACCTTCTTGCTGCAAGGCAAGTTGCAAGCTACACCACTGTGCAGCCCTCAAGGTTCAAGTTATTGTTCATTCATGGATGTTTTTCCTTTAATCATCTCTGACCATTTTCTTCAAGCATTAAAAAGCATTTTCATCCATGCACTGCCACCACTGCTCACCACAGTGAGCACTTTAATCCCACGTCTTCCCATTTTTGAAGCTCAATTTGATGTTCACTTTGAACATCAGAAATGTGTCTTCACCATCACTGAGTTTAGGTGCCATGTGATTGACTTGTCCCTCATTTAAGTCATCTTTTTGATTATTGCACCTGTTGATCAACTGATGAAGGCCCATCAATATTATGATCCTAATCCTTCTTGGAATGTCAAAATAAGTAGGTGCTCAACAATATGGCTTGTATTTGAACCACTTTAGGCATTTGGATGGTGCGTTTGATTGTTTCTACATAAAGCTCAATGCTGGAGAAAATCTCCACAGGTTTAGGTTTCAAGTTGTAAGCCACACCTCTATGAAAAAGAGCCCAGAAGCCCCATATCGTAACAGCTTGTTTTGTATAATGTGAAAGGACAGGTATATTGTGAAACTGTGAGTTTAGACAATATACAACTTAAGTCGCTATTAAAATGGGACTTAAGTTGCATAAAGACAATAGGAAAAAAATATCTAAGAAAGTGGATGTTGAGTGTGAAATACATTGACTCTTACACACCAGACTCAAACATTCGACTTATTAGGCTTTGACAAATTAGTGGCTCAATTACAAAAGTGGCGCAGCCCAAATTACATTCCTTGGAGACCATTGGACCTACATTTGAACGACTGTCTTTTTAACACATGTTCTCTTTTACTGTGTTTAACTGCATATGCAGACTAAATCAGTGTCAAAAACATCAGATGCCACTGGAACATTTCATGTTTTATAATTACTTTCACAGTGACTAAGCTGTGTTTATATCACAACACTGAACTGCTTTTCAGTTTTCCTGCATGTTTATGGCACTGCTTTATTTGGGCACAAATTATATGTTTGTTTTTTTTTTGGTTTTCAGAAACATTTTGGTACAGGTTTATCTGCACAATCACTGTCAGCTGCTTTTAGAAACCAGATGAAAGCCACTGTGGGAACTTTGTCAAGGCCATCGCTGAACAAAGTCCACATTGGCGTGTAACCAGCCTTTAACAAACACGTTTGTCACTGAGAGAGGAAGAACGCCGAATGTCACATGATTCCTGTATGAAAGCGGCTGGATCAGCAGGGCAACAGAAAGTCTCTAAAAGTAATAAAAATGTGTGTTAAATTAAATGTTTCACATGTCTAAAAGTTCTGATAGTTTTTCTTGCGATAGTTTAAAACTGAGTGTTGAGTAGATTTTAGTTTCAGGAGAGACTTTCTGAAAGTAAAAATTAAAATAACGCAGCAGTTTGCTTAATAAAAGATGAAGTTCATTTATTACCATTTCCTATAAATGAGTTGAAGCTGCTCTGTGTTGTCAGATTCCTGGGAGAGGAAAGTAAAACTAAACTGACATTTTATTTTGTGTTGAAATACTTAAATCAGCCTTCTGGTGTTTAGATTTTTGGAATCAGGGCAACAATTATTTAAATTATAAGTTTAGTCAGATTATGTAGGAGGGCACAAATTTTTTACTTGCAATTTTTTATTCTTCAGAAAAGGGCATTTCTCATCAGATGTAAACTTTGCAGGTTTGGCTAAACATTTGGCAGGATTGCTGCTGAAAACCAAGTGCTTGTACAAAGGAAACACAGAGTATTACAGTTAAAAGCTGAGGGTAGAAAATGATATTCTTAGGTGAACTCTGCTTGAGGTGATGCAGCGAATTTATTCTGTTTTCACCCATGAATTTGAGTTTGCTGCATTGAACAAACACGGATGCTGTGGACACACAAACCCACACAGTTTGTTCATTTCCTTTCTCTCCATCTGAATGAGTTAAATTCTTGAATCTTGTGGCTTGTCATCATAGCTGCTGAATGTGAAAAATGGATTAATTCCAGGTCTGTTTTGGCTGCATGATATTAGAAAATCTTTTGATGGTGATATTTGTAAATATTCTAATGAATGATATCAGTTCCAATACAGACCTATTTTCTTCTTTCCCCACTTTCTCATCTCTGCTTCCTACATACTGTGACCTTTAGCATTTTTAGGCTTTATCATTGTTGTCCAGCAGAAGCATCTGCTGCACTTGCTAAATAATCTCAGACTTTAGCTCCTCTTGGTTATGGTTAAAGGATCTTTTAAGACCCCAAAGTCCTGAGTTATTTGGGGGAATTTTGTCAGAAAAACTGCAATTTATCAACCCAGTGTGACTTAAAGCCAAAAAGAGATCACATAAGAGGAAAAACTGTTTTTGCACTAAGCTACACCTTATTACTACTGCACTTAGAAAATACCTTCTCCTGTTCAAAGTCAAACCTTGTTAACATGCGTGGTTGTTTCAATGGGTAGATAAAGCCAGCTACATCACAAAGTTTGACAGATGGATGAAATGCTCTGTGGCCTAAAGGCTGTTCTTACAGTACAAAGTATGTTATTTCTGTCAAATAAAAAATGTTATCCCTCTTAGGCGGATAACCATTTTAATTACCTGTTTAGAGCAGTCGGTGTGTTTTACGGCTGTTGCATTAGTGGTTCAAATCCGACATGACCGAGAATTAGAAATGTCAAACTTTTTTCATCATCCTCTGCTTCTTTTTTATGGGGAGTTCCACAAGGTTCTGTTTTCAGCCCCCTTTTGTACATATGTTCTAGCTCTGACTCTATGCTCAGGAAACATGGAGTTATTTCCTATAGAAAGGTGGAAAACTCTTTTTAGAGACTAGTTTTACTTTTATTTTTTTGTTTTATATAAATGCATTACTGTGGAAATCATGGTTTTTTATAACGTGTATAACAAACAAAGCTAGTGGGATATTTTTGTCATATTGCCGACCCATTTAATTCTTATTACATAAAAACAAATTCTGCCATTTTTTCTTTGTGTTGAAGAAAGAGGGGAAAATACTTATCAGTAATGTATTGTTTACTCTTTGCTTATGTAGGCAGGGTAGAGCAAATGATGTTTACTCAGAGTTGAGATTCATCAGCTCCAAGTAAGAAGGGAGTGTAGATGATCCAAGGACTACTATACATGTTTATGTGTTATGCAAATTAAATTGAAATGAATAAAAGTCCTGAAAACTCATGAAGTATAGAGAGACAAGACTTCTGACCATTATTCCTTGTCACTAAAGTAAAGCCAGGTCAGACCCAGCAGGTATGTCTCAGAAGGCCCCCACCATCTTATCCCTTTTCACCCGTTGTTGAGGTGGAGAAACTGAGCTGCCACATGAACAAATCATCTTAGTCTGTGGGATGAACATGCAAATAGTGACAGAAGTGTGGGGTTTTACATGGTTGGCAGTTTGGGCATCACATTGTGCTGGGGTGTGCCTGACCACCAAACGTGGGAGATGTAATAATAGGGTAGGCTGTTTTTGGTGCTTGGTGTTCTGCAGCAGCCTTCAGGCTGGAGGGCTTGGCAACTGAGCACTTCATGTTTTTGTCTGGCTTCTAAATTAACTATCGTATAATCCAGGGGCGGGTTGTCGACCAAAATGTGGTTGTTTTTATAAATTCATTAGTGATTTTATTTAGAATGACACTTAGTGATATTATTGTGTTTTGCTGCTGAAGTCCGAGGATGGTTGAGTGTCAAAAGAGAAGAGGCTGCTGCAATGTCTTACCATTGCACTGACTTGCTTGGCATTTGCACAGAAATCAAACTTAAACTGTATTTTTTTTCTTTTTGTGGGTTCTAGTGTCCCTTATATGACAGTAGGCTGACAGGAAAGGGAGAGAGAGAGGGGGGGAAGACATGCTGCAACTGTCGCCGGGTCCGGGAATCGAACCTGCGACGGCCGGGTTGAGGACTCAAGGCCTCCAAACGTGGGCCGCGCCATCCCCTACGCCACCACAGCACGCCCAAACTTAAACCATATTAATTTAATTTTATATACTTTACCTTTTCAAAAGGCCGCTGTCTTATTTTATAGCTGCAGGTTGTGTTTTATTGCACTCCGTTTGTTGTCCAGATAAGGGGCACGTTAAGCACGTTCCGTTTTGTTGTGTTTTCGATTACACACTTTACAGTGATTATTTACGAGAAGCGATCGTCGTTATGCAAACTGCATTTGGGAGCAGATTTTCCGAGTTCCAAAAGGGGGGAAAAAAATGACCGTTTCCCTGTCGATCTTCATAATAAAAATGACATCAAAAATCAGATTTCTTTATTGCATTTCTTTAATTCAGTGCAACAAAACACAATACGTTAATATTGTAATGAGAGGTGAACTTAAAGCGCCATTGTACAACAGAGTCACGTGGTGCGTCATTCTGTCCAGGTTGGACAGCAGGGAAAATAAACATTTAATCATGAATGCTGATTATGTATACACTTAGTCATTTTGATAATAGGCTAATATGGCTAATATAAACACTTAAAGCTTGTTTTGCCTTCATTATAAACCTTATATAAGGCTTTTAATATTTTGCAGCTCCAGACAGATTTGTTTTTTGTTTTTTTTGGAGAAAAATGGCTCTTTCAACATGTTGGGTTGCCGACCCCTGGTATAATGGGAAGACCATTTTCACGTTACTATAATAGCAGGGCAGCAGATTAGACTAATGTTTGTTGTTTATTCCATGGAAGTTAATATGGCTTAAATTGCAACGTCTTGCAAAAGTAGTATTGTTTTCACATTTGTTCACATTACAACCAAAAACCTTCCAATTGGGATTTTATGTGATTATGTGTGTTATCAAAACAAAGTGATCCATCATTTTTGAAAGTTTATTGTGGATTTCTATTCAGTCCCATTTATACAGATACTAAAATCTGTCTTCAGAAGTCAGATGCTTATTTAAAAAAAGCCCTGTGGTGTGAAATAAGGACCCAAAACACACACCAGGTCAACCATGCTTTAGATCAAAAGTGTTGTTAGATTGAAACCAGTCAGTTGTAGCAAAACATAAATGGCTGTTCAGATGCTCTCCATTCAGTCCGCCTGAGCTTCACCTGTGTTGTAAGGAATAATGAATAAACCTCCTGATGTAGATCACTGATATGCAAAGCGTGTACCCGGATGCTCCAAAACACATGCATCATGCTATTTTGTTTTCGTCCGTCAGAAAAATATCCCTAGGAAATACATTGACATTTGTGGTTGTAACACAAATGTGAAGTTCAAGTGTTACAAATACGTATTTAAGGCATGAAGATACAATGCAAGCGTGTGCAACCTTTCAAACTCATCCACTGTGTAATACTTGGTCACTCTGGACAGCAGACCTGCTTTTCCAGTTATTCCTTTCAGAGATGGTATAAAGTTAGACTGTCCCCTTGCCAGCATTCTCAACAAACCTAAAGAGAAACTACATCCCCACGTCTTCACACCCAAATACTTCCTGTCATCACTCAGGGGAGAGTGTAGCTCTTGGTCCGTCACCAGAGCAAGCAGGGCGGCTGGGTAAAAAGAAACCCACACAGGTGAGACTGTAGAAGTGAGTGAGCACATGCTGCAGGTCTGAGACCAAATACTGTATATGTGTGCATACTAATTAGTGTTTTTGTTTTGTTCAACGTTTTGGCACAGAAAACTAGGAGCTTCTTTCCCCTCCTCCAAAAAAAAACACTTAGGATTTAAGATTTACAACCATGCAAATTGTTTTTAGCACTAATAAATTGAAGTACAATTTTATCATATTAGTCAGTATGGTAACTAGGTTAAATGGCCAGTTCACAGAGTAGCAAACTCACAGGTAGTCATTATTTACAAATGATGTATATTTTAATTGCACTAGCTTCAGTACCTTCAGTCACAGCTAACTTGTTTGGTATTTGTCAACTTGAAAATAAAGTGTTTGTCTGGTTATGTTCCTACTTCGATGCTTTTTGGGGGGCAAGAAAGAATGAATAGAAATCAATGTAAATGTTTATAGTCACCACTACTACTAATAAGTCAGAATTTTTAGTTTCATATTTAAACACAAAGGGCTACTTCAGTTGAATTAAATCGTAAACAAACAAAAAAAATCTGTTACTAACTGCTCTATACAAGCAGCCTACTATATAATCTACTGGGGCACCATTCTATATAATTCTATATACACAATACTCAACAGGAGAGCGCCCGCCTTCTTCAGCTCTCATCAGACGTGAGAAAGGCTCGGATCCCTGAAGTCATATTTTCTGACCCCTTGAAGCCCCGCCCCTGCGTAGTAACAATAAAATCACTTATCGCTTTTGGGGAGAATGCTGTACAGTTGCAGTGTATGTTGCTTAAGTGTTTAAATTTTGTTCGTTTCTGTTGACATTTAAAACCCAGTGCAGTAAATACACTGTAAATAAACTCTGTCCTTTTTTCCCCCCATCCTTGTCTAACTTTTTAGGAACTGGTGAAAGTGGGAAGAGCACATTCATCAAGCAGATGAGGATCATCCACGGTGCCGGTTACTCCGATGAGGACAAGCGGGGTTTCACCAAGCTCGTCTATCAAAACATCTTCACGTCCATGCAGGCTATGATCCGAGCTGCAGAGACGCTGAAGATCCAATACAAATTAGACTCCAGCAAGGTATTTGAGATCTTTTCCCACAAGCCTCTCAAACGGGCAGAAATAACAGAAATGACTGTGGTAATTAAAGGTCACAAGGGTTTGGGATAAAGTGAGTTACTTTGCTCCAAGTGTTCAGAGCACTGCTGAATATTTTTAGAGTGCAGTCTATCTTATTTGTAGCAGCCATCCATAATAATTTCCTGCTGATTTTTACACTTCCTGTGTCCTTGTAGCTCTCCAGAGCTCCATCACACCCTTTGTGCAAGTCTCTATGCTCTCACATTCTGTCGATGCACACATGCGGACATATTGAAGCAGAGAAACATTTGACATTTTTTGTTGTTGTTGTCTTTAGTAGAATTTTGAAAATATTTGATAAAACTTAATTAAAAACAGACATCTGAACTAAAGTATTTGATGCTAAAATTTGCTTGGTGTTTATGTTTCCTATGCAGTCTGAAATAATAGAGAAAAATCTGAATTTTGGACCAAAATTACATCTAATCTCAAATTAAAATGAAAAATTTTTATTAGGTGGTTTGCCATAAAAACATAATTTGGATTGTACCGGGTTTCTGTTGTTATGGTTTGCCAATTTACCTCCTCACTTGCGTCTGTATTCTGTCCTGTTAGTGAGCATTTTTATCCATTAGTCTTGAACATAAGAAATGATGCAACTAATTTCTGCATTTAAGCTCATTTCACATTATATTCTACATCCTTCTATAAAACTTTTGTCTTTATTCTTCACATAGTGTTTGCATTGTTGACCTAACAAAAGTTACATAAACTCTTCAGTTTGTGTCTCCTAACATGATTGGATTTAACCAGAAAATAGAAAATAAAAACCACATTAATAGCTTCAGTTTTGGAGAATTGTTGTGGTGAATTTGGCATATGTAAATATAAAGTCTTATCATTCTCTACCCAATGCAGTTGCAGAGTAAAACTTTACCCAATAACAGACTTTTTCTGTTTTTGGCTTTTTGTCAGATCTAAATTTAAATTCTCACATTTTGATGAGCATCAGAACCTGAGTTAATGCAAAAGGTTTTCAAATATTTATTAAGGGAAAATTAAAACAACCTTGTCCTGTGTGAAATTCTTCCCATTGTTGAATTATTGACTAAACTGTGATTAAGAAAATTTTTTTGTGTCTGATAACATGAAGGCGAAGTATATTCGGATAGAAATCTTAATCTGGTATAAATGCTGAGGTATGATCTTCACTAGACCATTCATTAATGAAAACCCTTCAGTTTGGCTGAAATCAAGCAAACAGCTAGTTTTCACAAACTCTTGATGTTTGTTGTTGTCACAAAAAGAGACTCGATTGGTTGTTTGGTTTGGGAGCAATCGCTTTTCCACAAAGCACTCGCTTATTTAAAAATCATTATTTGGAAACTGCTTCTTATATCTACTCAGGTTATGTTGTGCTGATACTAGAATTACCAGAAAAGGGTCATTTGACATTTCTACCATTGGAGCCCAGAGGAGGTCGAAATCCCTGGTAATGCTGGTGTTAAATGTTTTTTGGTGATCTGAAACATTTGATTGTGAGACAAAAAGCAAAAACAGAAGAAAACTGTGCGGGTGTAAATTCTCTTTCATAGTGCTGTAGGTTCCAGCTCACTTGTGTTCTTGTGTTAAAACAGGAAGTGGTTGTCTGGGACAAAGGATGGCACTCGTCACACGGGAAGTGAAAATGAAACCTGACATTCATGTTCGCCATGTGTCTGGTCATTTACAGTGCTTAAAAGGCATATGTACCTGATATTTGCAAATTTTAGTGACAAAATTTTACCTCCAAACATATTTAGAAGCATACGATGAAAAAATGCCATGTTATTGCATTTTAAGCAATAAAATGTCTATTTTCTTATTTGAATTATTTGTTTACTTGTATCTTTGATATATTTTTTTATAATTGTATTAAAAAGGATTAAGTGGTTATCTGCAGGATGTAGCTTTTTTATAGGAATAATCAACAGATTCATCAATTTACTAAAATAATTGTTAGCCGCAGCTCTAATTGGTTTTTTCAAGGGATTTCATGTTGATTTATCTTTTATGAACCATTGGGCAAGTAAGTTACAGTGGCTTTATATAAACAATATGTCACTAACTTTGGAGACAGTTTTCTACTAGACACACAGGACTTTATGTGAAAACAATGACAAGGTTTGCAAATATCCTGGTTTCTTTAGTTTAAATCTGAGACAAACGGCCCCGGCAGGCATTCGGCCACATGTCGCTCTTTCAAAACACAGAAAACTTTTGACAGGAATCTGGGGCAGCAACAACTTTCCGCTTAATTTCTTTAAAATCCTCTGTGGGATTTCAGCTTCAGATATTAGCTACATGCTGAGCCTGGGGTCTAATAAAATGTTCCAAGTGATTGAAAATGAACTGCTAATAATGAGGACACTGGCTTTTTGTAGAAATCTCTTTGTGTGTGTGTGCGTGTGTGTGTGTGTGTGTATCTGTGTTCTTAGTCACATTTTTATTTATTTATTTTTCACCATTTACACATGCTTCTGTCTTGTCAGTTTTTCAGTAATGTTTTTTCACCCACTAGACTAATGCCAACATTGTTAGAGAGGTGGACGTAGAGAAGGTCACCAGGTTGGAGAGTCCTTACGTGGATGCCATCAAGAACCTGTGGAGTGACCCCGGCATCCAGGAGTGTTATGACCGAAGGAGGGAGTACCAGCTCTCAGATTCCACTAAATAGTGAGTAGAGGAGGAGATCAGCTTGAGCTGGAGCTATGTTGTAAATGCCGTGGTAACGAGAAATTATTTTCTGCTGCGTCTCTGTAGTTACCTGGACTCACTGGACCGGATCGCCCAACCCGTCTATCTTCCCACTCAGCAGGACGTGTTGAGGGTTCGAGTCCCGACCACGGGCATTATCGAATATCCATTTGATCTCCAGAGCGTCATATTCAGGTGAGGAGCAGGTGGTGCCATATAACTTTGTAGACATTCATATTTCAACGTTATTCTATAAATGTTCTTAATTTATCAAGAAAAAACTCAAACGTAAAAACCTTTTTTACTTCGACGGCTACTGTGATTAAATTCATAAAATAAATAAATAAATAACCTCAGTAATACTAAATGTGTAATCTGGTACAGAAAGGATCTCCTGTAGCAGTCTGTGCTGCGTCAGATCCCTGTAATACAGACGGCTACAGGACGGTCACAGTGAGAAAGATTAATAATGATGCAGATGATGAAAACTGACTCTTCGGCTGGGACAGGATGGTGGACGTTGGGGGTCAGAGGTCGGAGAGGAGGAAGTGGATCCACTGTTTTGAGAACGTCACATCCATCATGTTCCTGGTCGCCCTCAGCGAGTACGACCAGGTGTTGGTGGAGTCGGATAACGAGGTACATTTCTGCGGGGATTTGGGGACATTATTTTGTTTTGTTTCTGTAAGAATGAGAGGGGAAGAGATTCCGAATGATTAAAAGACTTAAGCAGAACGGAACATGATGTGCAAGAAAATCGAATGGCTCTCAGTAAAAGACTGAAAATCAGATCGGTATGCCGCCTCGTCTTCCACCTGAAAAGCATTTATAAAGGATCAGCCAGATGATCTGAGCACAGCAGTAGGCGACCCCGTCGCTTTAGGAGAATATTACATCTGTGTCAAGGTGTTAAAACCAAATTAATGAGCAGGTTAAATTACCTCCAAACTGACCGTTCTTTTTTAACGTCATCAATTCTTTTAATCACTGAAATAAAGTATCTAACAACATACCCATCCTTCTCCTCTCTCATTCTCCCTGCTCCCTCTTCTGTGCACTGAAACATTTATTACAGTCTCTTCTTAATGAGTTTGAACACTGTGCTTTAATTAAACTCTCTCTCTCTCTCTCTCTCTCTCTTTCTCTCTCTCCTCTCCATTTCTCCTTGTTTTTGTCCCACCTTCACCAAACCACGCCCACTTTCACGCCCCCCTGTGCAGAACCGGATGGAGGAGAGTAAAGCTTTGTTTAGAACTATAATCACATACCCCTGGTTCCAAAACTCCTCTGTCATTTTGTTCCTGAACAAGAAAGATCTGCTGGAGGAGAAGATCATGTTCTCCCATCTGGTCGACTACTTCCCAGAGTACGACGGTGAGTAGCGCACTAAACGCCCTTCAACCAAGAGCTCATTTCTCAGGTCTTTTCAGCTGCTTGAAAGTTGGTAATGATGGGCCTTTATGTGAAGATAACTCCCACTCACACTTTTTAGGTTTTTGGTCTGGAAAACTCTGAAATCTATCGGTATTTTGAAGTATGAAGAAAGGAAATGCAGGAATATGTGTTTTTCAGGATTTTAGTCCTTATTTAGTTGTCTAGTTCTTTCTGCCATTGTTTTTATTTCTCTCTCTCTCTCTCTGTCTTTCCTTCTTTTTTTCCTTCTTTCTTTCTCATCAGTCTATTGTTCAAAGTAAGCAGAATTTAAGGACTGAGAACTTTGAATATTTGGACTTTTTCATGGAAAACATCCTGTAAAACATCAAATGCTATTTCCTCATGTAGCCATTCTTACCAGTTTCTTTTAAAAGGAAATATTTAAAACAAATAACAAGTTAAAACACCAGAAACCACTCGATGATGTCGGTCACAGTGCAGCTCAGCCTGGAAGCCATTATGCCGAATGAAAATTTTTCTCCCGTTCGATACAAACAGAACCACGTACACAACGATGAGACTTCTGCTCTGTTTAAAAACATGTATATAACGAGTGATTTGGAAAGTACATTTTGCTGGAAAGTGATAATTTCCAGCAGTGAAGCATTTGTTTGCTTGTGGACAACTAAACAAACAGCTGTTGCCCCCTGCTGGTGGCTGGATAGACTGCAGGTTTATGTTTGTGAATTATGTACGTCTTTGCTGCATATCGTTGGATCCTCTGATGTTTCTACCGTTTGAACTGTCAAATTATTACTCTGATTGTAGCTGAGAACAAGTTTAGAGTAGGATCTGTTTTTTGTAGCTGTACTTCATTGATAACTTTGTTTAGACCACATGGCGTCTGCAATCGTGCTGCAGAAACATTTAACTGGATCTGCCTTGGTAGAACTTTAATAGTGTATGTTAAAATTTAAAAGACAACTAAAAGAAATGTAAAAATAACTATTCTGAAGGATTTAACTAACCAGATAACAAGAGAATGAATATGCATGTGAAACATGCTACTATCAATTAAGCCTGTCCACTAAGCAATTAATCAATTAATTGCATGATGAATTAAAATGATCTCAATAATTTTCATTCTGATATTTTTTGAAGGCCAATTTTGCTTAGGGTTGTCAGAATACATTATATTTATGATTTTGGTTGTTTGTGTGGAATTTAATTGCGTTTTGTTTATTGTTTTTGGTTGTCGGTTTAAAACTATCTTCCAGTTCCTGTGTGAAGTATTCTTTACAAAGGTTTAATGTCTTTGGGAGGGCAAACCTGCATTATTATGCTATTATTAATACATCAGTTGAAAAGGGTCTTAAAACAATGAAATGGCAGTAATTTCTGGGTCATCTTCTCATCCAGTAAAATCTGCTGTCATAACAGACCCACCAGCAATGCTTCATCCTTCAGGCACTGACGTAAGCAGCCATTTAATCCGTTACCAGCTGGTTGCTGATGTTTTCCTTCCTCTGCAGGACCTCAGAGAGATGCTCAAGCAGCTCGAGAGTTCATCCTGAAGATGTTTGTGGACCTGAATCCCGACAGCGATAAGATCATCTACTCTCACTTCACCTGCGCCACCGACACGGAGAACATCCGCTTCGTCTTTGCAGCCGTCAAAGACACGATCCTACAACTCAACCTGAAGGAGTACAACCTGGTGTAGAGAGCAGCTCCTCCCAGAAACAGTGACTGACTCAATCTGTGAAAAGATAGCTTTCACACACACACACACACACACAGACACAAATTCACGCTTACAAATTATCTAAGGAAAACAAAATCTAACGGTTGCATAATACTAATTTATTTGCCCTTTGTTGACTTCTTGCTGTGTGAGGGGTTTCATTTTGCTATTTAAGGAGCTCCATCACATCTGCCTTTTTATAAACAACCTTTCTTTTTGTAACCCTCCTCACCTATCATCCTTTCCAAAGGTTCTGCAAGAAGCTTAACAGGAAGTGATGTAACATTTCTCTTATCTACCGCCTCTTTTTTTTTTTTCTTCATTTTTATGCACCTGTTGGCATGTCCCTTGTAATGTTGCCATAAACTGTGATTTTTAAATTATTTGAGATTGATTTGACATTGATTGACTTCAATCATTATCCTTGTCCCAGTGTTTCCTTGCTTTGGTACCATTCAGTGATTTGAGCACATCTACTCCTTATTCGGACACAAACGTGAAGTTCAGGATGAGAAGGAGAAACGGTCTGAGCGACCAGGTGTGAAGACGCCTTCCACAGACTGCCGGGACGAGAGGGGTTCTTAACTTCTGTCACATTTGCTAAAAGTGTTTACTGTAAACCGTGCCACACAGAAGCTTTTTCTTTCAAATTGTAATTATTACCGATGCCAAAACAACTCGAGCACAAGAATGAGGAAAGAAAAGAGCAGGAGCAACAGACTGACATGTTGATCGGCCATCTGAATCCTGCAGGTTCTGAAGTGTTCACCGTCCAGTCCAATCACAGCTTAGCAGTATCTCTGTGTCCAATCACTGCCCGGCTTTCCAGACTGTTGTAGCTGAATTAGAAATGGAGAATAAATCTGGTTGGTTGTGTTGATAATTTTCCGTAACAGTTGCTACGTAAAGAGGCAAAAAAAAAAAAAAGGGCAGTGTTGATATGCAGTTTGTACCAAAGTAAAGCCCTTCTTGTTTTTAATTGGCACTTCTTTACAAGCGACTCTCAATTTACTTTGGAGTACCTATATTTTTTAATTATTTCCCTGCAACATAAGCCTGTAATTTACGTTTATTGAGGCATAGTGCAATTATGAATGCTTTAATCATTGTATATACATCTCACTTTCTCAATATATATATAAATATATATATATGTATGTATGTGACAGCATCTTTGTTGGCTTTGTAATCATTACTTTTTTGGGCAGATTGAATGTTCAGTATTGAAAATGTGTATCTGTGTAATTGTTTGTCCAATGGCTAACTCGTTTTTTTGTAAGAGGAAAAAGTTATTTGCTTGTTCTGCTTTTGTTTCCTTTCATTTGTCAGAGGAGAATGTACATTTTTGCGTTACGTTGCGTTCATTTCTCATCAAGGAAACATTATTTACCTTCAGAATGTGGAACATTAGTATCAGATTAGTGCAAGTCGAAGCCTTTTCCTTAAATTTACAGTTCTTCTCCTCGTCTTTGAGAAATGGCGACCTGAATCAGAACTACACGACTAATTCTAACATTTGAACTCTTAGCAGGCTTCAGATCAGAGCACTTTTTTCCTGACATGTAACTCTTTGATTCTGGAGTCTTTTTAATAAGTATTGATGAGCTTTGGAGCCTCCTCAATACATGCTGTGGTCCTGAACATGCTTCTCACCCCTTCACATTAATAGCCAACATGTTTCGTAGGATCAGAACCGTGGAGCCAAGCTGAGAAGGACGGCAGGAGAGCTGCTGAGTTTAAGCGTTTTTGAAGATGATGAAATTTTCTGGGAAGCTTTCCTGCTTACTGAGACAAAGTCAGCGTTGAAATCAGGTAATTAATGTACAAAAAGTCAAGAAGAATGAACCATTTATTGGTTCTTTTCAAATTCCTTTTTTACTCTTTCATCTCGATCGCCACAGTTTCATTAGAATGCACAGTATTTGTTCTTTTTTTTAATTTATAAAACGAGAAAAATACAGTTTCATGTGTACATATTGCCTTATATTAAGCTGTGCCTCTGAAGTCTCTCACAAAGGCACTTTGGTTTTTTATTGTTTGTTTTTTTTTTTTTTTTGTTTTTGTTTTTTTTCTGAGAAGTGAAGCTAAAGCAGCTGATAATGTCTCGTAATTTTTGCTTTGGCTTGGTGTTTTGTTTTGTTTTTTTGTTTTTTTTTTGTATTTCCACGCTGTGAGAAGCTCTGGGAACAGCTCTGATTTGTAGCTCGTGTGACGTAACAGCAGGACATTTTGAGCACATCATGAACAAACTGGAATCACATTTCTGTTCATTTCTGTTGTCGCATCTGATTCATGTCTTAAATGTTTCTACCACAGTGCATTATGATGCATTGAACTGCTTGGACACATTAAAACAGCATGGAGACATGCAGAATGAGATTTTTCTTAATGCAAGTTTCCACATTCAACTTTATTTTGACATCCTTTTACCATGTCAGCAGATAAAAAGCAACTCTTTTTTTTTTTTGGGAAGGCTGGGGAATGTTTTGGATGTTTAAGATGTGGTTAAAAGAAACTTTACACAGCTAATGACCAACCCAAATCTGGCATTTTGCACAATTTTACATTTATTGGCATTCCTGGCACAGGTTTATAAAATGCTTTTAAATAAATAGATGTTTTATGGCAAAGCTTAAAATCGCACTTACTAAAACGGCTTGGATTTTTTAAAAATGTTTTTATTTTACTTATTGTAAAATTATTGTTCTGACTGTAAATCTGAGCAGGTTTACGTCGGTATTTATTCTCTGATGCTGTTTTGTGAGAATCAACACATCTGCCTTACTTGAAGGAAGAGGGTTTGCTTGTCTTCCCCATTTTGGCGAGTGTCCAAGAAAAAATGGACTTCCTTCAGGTCATATTTACACCTGAGTTGAAACAATAATTAAACGTTCCTGAATAGTCTGGAAAATAAATAACAGACCTTTATTTAATAGGAAGGGTGATTTTGTTTTTATATATGGGAAAAATGTATTTAAATAATTCTCAACTTTGAGGTGTCTATGTGACAGAAAATGATTTGTATATCTAAAAACAAAACAATGTAAAACAAATCACTATTTACATTTTAATAAAAATGTGGCATAACAAAAATAATATGTTTACCCTTCTCAAGAATTGTTATTAAAATCTCTATTAATATCACACCAAAATTACCCCACTATTATTATTATTATTATTATTATTATTATTATTATTATTATTATTATTATTATTATTATTATTATCTTTTGAAAATTTATTTTATTTATTTATTTTTTTGCATGTCCATCAGAATTTTGACTATTTATGTTTGCTGATGGGCAGATTAGGTGGGAGGCCTCCTCACCATCACCCTAATCTTTAGCTCTCTCCACAGATTCTCAGATCACACTCGAATCCAGACTTTAGTTAGGCCAATCCAAAGTGTTAATTTTACTTCCAGTCTAAAGAGACGACGTAGTAAAATCAAAACACTTCAAAGCTACAATATGAATAATTTTGGCCTTTATTTTCTTAATGTTGGATTGTTTTCCTCTTCTGTTTAAAATCTGCAGAGAATAAAGGGTAGATCTTATTTTATAAAGTTATTTTATTTATTTTTTTGGTGTGAGGTCACGCTACCAAAAAGAAAGACTGATTCCCTTCAAAGCTTTTCAAGCAACTTCACCAGGGGTGCCAATAAGTGTGTTGGGTGGTGCAGGTGGAGTATTGACTGTATTTCTGGATCTTTGCCTCTAAATGAGGGGTCGCTCTGAAGCTGGCGTCCCGTTTCAGACTTGTCAGTGCTGCCGAGTCCTCGGTAAGAAAGTCAGAAACTTGTGTTGCTGCTCTTGTAAAGTGGCTCTTAATGCTTCCCTCTTACTTAACGTGAAAATCTGTCCACATGCTGGGTGTGAGCAGACACACCGTGATCTTACTTGAGCCCTGTTGGATCACACAGATGAGTGTCAGTGCATCTCCACTGTTTCGGTTCTCTTCATGTATTATTACACTGTCACAAAGTAACAAAACGGGATTGTTCTTGTGCAAATGTAAAAGTGTGATTGAAGTCTGTGATCAATATGAGCGATCTCTTCATGTTCATGCCTTTCTGAGCAAGTTTCCCCCTTTGTATTGATTTGTTTTTCCCCTTTAAGCAAGCAGCTGATGCAGACTTCACTTGTTTGGCCTCTGCTGTTCAGATTTCCTGCGTTATGTTTCAGAGCAGGTCCGTGTGTTGAGAACTGTTTGATTAAAAAGAAGTTCCCATGAACTGCTCTTAAACTCTGTCTCTGACACATTATTATTATTATTATTATTATTATTATTGTTATTATTATTATTATTATTATTATTATTATTATTATTATTATTATTATTATGGTTGGTTTAAGATCTCCCGCTGAAGATGAATTTTGAAGCATTTTACTATAAAATTATGTTCTGTTTCCATAAAATTGTTTTTAGGTGTAGTTTGTTTCACAATCTTGCTCTTTACTACATCTTGAGGGATAAAGTGTGTTTGTTCAACATAAATATTGGATTTATTTGATAAACATTTTGTTAAAAACTGTTAACATTGGCAGAGGTTTGATGATTGGTCTTTGGGAATGTTCTTAGTTTTCACATGCTGCCGTTGGTTTCATGGTGAAAATCATCCTAATTATCACTAATGAATGTTTGAAATCTCACTATTATGAATCTACAAATGAATCTTCAAATTTCGACTATAACAACTTTTATAACATTCCATTTTATTTGTGAAAATCATCTGGTTTACCAGAGAATTAAGGACGTCTCCTCATTTACATCCGTGTAACCAGCGCAGGCTGATCGAAACTTGATGTTACTTTCAAGGCAAAATTCTCAGATTCTCCTTCATTTCCTCGTTTTCTCCAGCCTGACCCCTAGCGGCCATTCGAGGACCTCTCATTTAAAAAGTGGCGCCGAGTCACTTTCTCTGTCCTGCACCTTACTGTGGCTGTAGGGAGAAAATCTGCTCCTCTGTGTCTCGTCAGATGAAGTTAGGCATTAAAGTTATGTCTTTAACACATAACTCACGTCTTGCTGGATCTAATGCTGTCACTACACAGCAGCACGCTGAGCTCTCCACGCAGAGGTGGAACAGGTGAAAGTCTGCTGCCTGTGAAGGCTCACTTCCCATTTATCCTCTTCTATTTATGGCCAGTGCCACGCCCTCCTGACCGGACAGGAAAACGTTCAGCAGCCGTCTCTCTGGTTCAGAACAACCGCTGCACTTTGTCCTCAAGGAAACTCAAAAGAAGACGCTCTTCCATGAGAAGGATTTTCTAATTAATCCGCTGATCATACACACAGCTGGGAGAATAAGAACATTTCTCAACTGATAAAACTTTTTTATTATTATTATTAATTTTATGAAGGATCAAATTCATTCCTTCTGATAATGCTCGACTCTCCCTCCCGCCAGAAGCTGTGAGCCGTGTGAGCTTTTCTTCCCGCCCACCTCATTCAAAGACGTCAAAACGTCTTCCTTTTTTTTCTCCCCCTAATTTAATCGCACAAGGTTCACCACCATAGGGGCCTTCGTCTCAGTGTTGGGGAGGATGGCTGGGTGTTGTGCGTCGGCGGAGGACCGGGAGACCAAGAGGATCAACGACGCGATAGAGGAGCAGCTGCGGAGGGACAAGAAGGATTCCCGCAGGGAGCTGAAGCTGCTGCTGTTAGGTGAGCATCATGAGAGCCCGGGGCCCGACCAGAGGCTCAGACAGAAAATACTTACAGATCAGGAAAAAAAAAAAAAAAAATCAAATCAGGGTTTAATCTACAACGCTTTGAAAATTACACCAAACTGAATCCGTTTAATTTGCATTAAAAATTCAGTCCAATAAAGTTTTAAAACATTGTTGACAACTTTCCTATTTAAGTGGATTTATTAAAACTTCCCCGTGGGTGTGACGGTCGGTGATTTATAATTTATTTATTTTTTTACCATTGCTTCACAGCTTCCTCACCGACCGCACCTGCACACGCAGATTTCCATGGAAAGTTGGGCTAAAGAAACAAACAGACGAAAACACAATTAAGCTGTTTTTAGAAATGAGCTTAATTGGATTAATTATATTAGTTTATTTTAAATCTTTCATCAAATCCAAAGTCAGTTTTAAGATGATCAGTGGGTTAATAGGTTAATATATGTAGCCATAAAATGATTGATTAACTCCATTTTGGTTCTGCCGTATTTTTCTACTGGTTAAAACACTCGCGGTTCTGCGTAATTACTGTGTCATAGATTTACGCACCATTTTTTTTTATAAATATCCTTAATGGAGAAGACGTATAGACTGAGAGAAAGGTCTATTATTTCAAAAATTTAAATGAAATAGAATAAAATAAAAACACTTTTTAAGCTCCTACCAGGTCGGGTCTGCGTGTTGGGAGAATTTTGGTTTTGTTCAGGAAGGAAGTGGAGTAACGCGGAGGAGCTGTTATCTTTTCCTGGAGTGAACTTAGCTAGAAAGCCAATGGCCAACTAAGAAAATAGTTCAGACCAAGGAGCAGTCAGTATTTACAAACAATATCTTATTAATATTATTTAAAATATATTTGTGGTTGGGATTCAATGTAATTTATGGAAATGTTTGCAAATATGTCTCAATGAGATGCATCCAGTTATAATAACTGTAAGAGTTTCATAAACAATGCATATACATTTCATTTGGTTAGATTTTAATATTTCTAAAAGTACATTTTGTAAGTTTAACATTTGGCTGAAAGATAAAAAAGTTCAACTGATTTAGAAGATCAACTCATGCTTAGCCAATTTGAAAGTAATAAGTTGCATCATTATGCTCATCTGATTTATTCTTCCATGATAAAAAGAAATTAGTTTTGTGCTTAAGGAATTAGATCTAACATGCATCGACCTGCAGTAACTAGGTATTGTATGAAACCTTTTTTTAATGATCATCACATACTGACATTTGTCCTGGTTATTGGCAACACCTGCCTCACTTAGTTTTGCTACATAGTTTTGCTTTAGGATTAGCCATCGCTAAGCTAGTCAGTCCAGAGAACAAATGAAAATAGCAGATGGTAAAAATCATTATCAGTTAAATTCTACTTAAAATGTCTACATTTACTTTTAACATTGCTAAGATTAAACTCATCTGAAATCTAAAAAAAGATCTTATATTTAATACCTTCCAAATTTATTTTTACAGTGTGACCTGTCCTTCAATGTGAAGAACTAAAAGAAAATAATTAGTGTGTGATTCATTTCTAAAATGTTATTGAAATAATTATAAACTTTCAACATTTTTTCCAACACGGTTAGCAACTTCCACTTGCTTGCTAGAATTAGCCGTCGATAAAACAGCTAAACCAGCAACATCTTATGAACGTTTATTTTTTACGGATTTTATAATATTTTCATTCACATTACAACTCAGAACATTTGAGCCATTTAATAAATTAAATGCCACTTAATACATTAAATGTCTAACAAATTCATTTTTACAGTGCAGCTGGTGATCAGACTACTTCTAATTAGTGCACACTGCTCTCTTTGTCCACTTCTGACTTTCCCACGTCTTATCACAGGGTTTGTTCTTTTGCACCTTTGGAAGCAGCCTGATAGTCACAGAGAAAACAGGCTTGCTGCATCAGTTTCGCTGCATTTTACTGCAGTGGTGTGGGAGAGGCTGAGGGCCACCACAACCCTGCCGACGCCTCGCTCTGTGCTGCTCATCAGAGCCATAACTAGCTGCTGCGGGCGCGCCTCATGCAAAACTCATGCAAATCCCACCACGGAGCAGAACATGAGCCACAAGTTAGCACCCACTGTTTGTTGGGAAAGGGTCAAACTCTTAAAGCAGAAAGGTGCCCTGGGCAGCTGAACAACAAATGATTAGACGCCATAATATTTCAGATTTAAGGCAGCCTAAAAATCCCTCTGTGTTCTTCTGACAGGCGACGCCTATTAATAAGAAACCTAATGGAGTCAGACAAGCTTTGTGAGGAACAGGAAGAACAACTTTCAGGGAAAAAATACCTTTCTAGGCCACTTTTCAGGTTAGATATTTAGTAAAACTAAAAACCAATGGCCAATTATGACTGTGATAAAAAAATAAATAAATAAATAAAAATCAACAATGTTTTCACCATCTGAAGTTGTTGCTTTGGACTTTGGACACAGATGCTAAGTTGTCCGTACTGGTCAGCATCTTGCCTGTAGTTTCACTCATTAAACTGGTCACTGACTCAGAGCTCTCAGTGGGTTTCATTAAGACGGTCGTAGGCCTATAGAGAGCAGGAGCGGAGCGAAGCAGAACAAAAACAACACAATCATCTATGAAGTAGTTTATTTCTGTGGCCTTGTATCTGAAAAAGCCAAAGGTCGATAAGTTGAGCTCCAGCCCAGATTCTGAGCAGAGCAAAGAAAACGGCGGTAAAAGAGCAAATCTTACAAAAATGAAATTCAACAGAAAAATGTACGTAGTCTTTCACGAAGAATGTGGTAAAAATTTTAAAATCATTATTAAACCTTAACTATCTAAATGTAGATTTTTACGTTTTTTAGACTCTAGTGTCCTTTATTGAACATCAAACAGGCAGGAAGGAGAACAGGAAGACATGCAGCAAATCGCTGGGCTCTGGAATCAAACCCAGAACGACGGCATCCAGGAGCTGAGCCACCCAGCACATTTTACGCTTTTATTTAATCATGAAAGACACATTTTGATTTAAAATCTCATTTACAAGATGGCTACAGCTCAAGACAGAACTAAATTTTAAAAAATAACTACAGAGCATTAAAGGTCACAAAAAATAAGACAATAAAACAGCTGCATATATGAAACTGTGAAATCACATAATCAATCAAAACACTTCAATAAATGAGAATTAAATAACCAGTTATTGACATTTACAACATTTCTTCTTTTTTAGCATTTTTTTATGTTCTCTGTGAAAACTGAAAATGTAGCATCTCAAATTTTAAAATTTGTAATTTCATTAATGATTTTCAAAGACCATCAGCATTATTTAAGCTGATAAATTTAAATACTCACTTCAAGATAGCAAAAAACAAAAATAAAAATTAAAAAAAGAGGTGAATCAACACAGATATTGAGGGCGTGAACCTAAATGTCTGTTTCACCCCTGCCCTTCAACAAGGCCTCAGCCCAGTGAGCTGTTGCTGCCAGAAGTCCAGCTCACAACAGATATTTTATCAGGCGAATTTATGTAAATCATACATCAGGGGACGTTTTTGTTCTTGGAGCAGGGCACAGCTTGGACTGTAGAAAAATCAGTTTGTTGTACTGACTTCTTCTTTTGCATCCTGCATTTGCCTGAAAATCCCACCTGACCGGCGAGTTTCATTTGCACAAAACCTGGCAGGCACGATGCAGCCATCCAGTAGTAGTTCTTATCTCTGGTATGTTAATGCCACTCATTCACACTGACTGTGCCTCCCTGTCGAGGAAGTGTGTGCAGCTGTGAGGCTGCGGCACATCGGCAGATGTGGACAAGTCCCTTTTTACTCACAAGGAAACTGTGTCAAGCAGGCACACACACACACACACACACACGCACGCACACACACGCACTAAAAACACAACTACAATTCAGCTTAAATACTGTATTACCCTTTAAATTATTCATTACGTATTTTAGCTTTACTACTCTTACTGTGTCACTGAGGGGGTTTCCTATCTGTCAGTCATACCTGTTTTCCACTTAAGCTTACATAGAACCACAACGATCAAAAACAACAGAGAGGCCACGACGCTTTAGGTGCCAACACAAAAAATGCACCAGCGTCGTTCAACTTTAATTTGCAAGGAAAATGGGTTCTGAGGAAAAGTTTCTCTTCAGAAAAGTTTAAGAGTTTCAAAATGTCAAACTTTTCTGCTAGTCGCTTTTCTATTTTGCGGGATAAAATATGAACCTGTTGCTTTATAAATACAATAAGCAAAATAATAATAATAATGCTGATGGTCAGCCATTAAGCATTATAAGTCTCCAAGTAGGTTCAGTTCAAAAAGAACAGACGATCAACAAGGTAAACGATGCCTGGGTGACCACAAGTTGTATTTTGTAACATGAAACTGGGCTGATAACCAGTCAAAATCCAGAAAATTCCCTCAGGTATGGTGTGGATGTCAATGCAGTGAATCACAGTCTGATAATTTGTTCCTTCAGATGTCATCAGCAAGCCGGCTGCACATGCTAAAAGTACAATAAAATAATAATTCAGGTTATAGCTGAAATTTCTTTTCTTTTTCTTTCTTTTGCTCGTTTGCCCTTTTCTTCTAAGGCCACTCTGGGAAACTGCATGTTTCCCACATCAAACCCACAATGGCAATGAGTTCAGTCCTGAAAATATTCACCTGAATTTACCCTGCCTTTAGTCTGGTCCTCTTACTTTGACTGGACACAACAGAACATCCCAGTTTTTGTGGTTTTTGGCTCAATCTGGATCTGATGTTTGATTCCAAAAGCCCAACCAATGTTGAGAGGAAACACATGAAAAACAAATGTGCAGTAACTTCAAAGTCATTTAAACATTTACGATTGTGAGCACTTTGGAGACAATGCATGTAATTGTTTTCCCATTGTTATTGTGTTTACCTGTAATCAAAATGCAAATACGGTTCTTCAGGCTGTATAATCCTTTTATGATGTTTTGATGGAGTACTGGTTAAAGGAAAAATAATTTAACATCTAGATCTGGCTGGGGAAAGAATAATTTGGGGCTTAACCAGTTATCTGTCTGGAAAGTTTTTATTTATTTTTTTAATCAGCCTAAATGTGGAAATTATTTGTAAATCAAAACATCTTTTTTAAATTTACATTTTACTCAGCATCAATTTTTTTTCATTTTATTTTTACAAAATAATCTTGTCACATTCCTCGGTTATTCAGGTGACCACCTGCAGCAGAGTTTGAAAAGTTTTGTTTCATCCTGAATTGAGTATCTGGCGCAGCAGCAGCAGCATCTGAATTTGCCTCCTTTTCTGCCTCACATCCAGGAAACTTGACTTGTAAACAAGGTACATTCAAATGCAGAAGATTTGGCTGAAGTTTGTTTGCCGAGAAGTCTCGTGTTCTGCTTTGCATGGCGTTAAGACGTGGAAACTTCTGGAACCGAAACTCAGATCCGCTGCAGTTTTCATCGCTAAATTTATTTGATTGGTGACGAGTATCCACCAGATCTAAATAAAAATATTAGAATAAATTCAAATTTGTAAGCAGTTATAGACTTTCTTTGGAAACTTTGTGGATCTGCAGATGGGAAGTCATCTGATGAAGCGTTTGAGCGTTCAGGATGTAGTGATCCAAAGTCAGAAGTGACACCAGCTGCCTGAAACCTTGGCGTCTGCATTCGAAGCAAATTATGGAACTGATTTTGTCATTGGTTACAAAAGCTGAGTGTGAGTGGTCAGTGCAGGATAAATGATTTGACTTTACTTTAAACATTTCACTTTCCAGCGGTTTTAGAGTTTATGAGGATCGTGTCTAAGTACAATAACCAGTTCGACCCGTTATGAAAACGTAGTGGTGCTTTTCCATGAAACAGTTGTTTCGACGCATAAAACAACTCTTCAATGACAGAAGACGGCTGAGGTCGTCTGGTATTAAGTAATCACTTGAAAGCATTCTTACCTGGGATTCAAATCATCTGCCAGCTGGATGACGTGAGTCATCTACAACTTCCTGCACACAAATATGAACAAACTGGTGCCTTTTTGGCAGTCAAATCTGCATTCAAATCGTTACGTTTGCCTGCAGATTCCCGCATGGACAAGTTAATAGTCAAACGTTGTCATAGAACTGGTTTACCTGTTCTTTTTAATTATTATTATTTATTTACTTTAACCTGGCACTAGGTAACAAGATGTTCAGAAACAGAATGACTGCAGGGAGACTGTAGAGTGGCTGTGTGTGTGGAGCGGCAGTGAAAAGTGGGTCAGCTGCTGTACTTGAAGTATTTAGATGTTTTTTCCTCTTCATTTCAGAGGGAAATGTTCTACTTTATGCTCCCCTGAATGTAACACTTGAGAAAACACAACAGATTGGTAAATAGCTACAAAAGGTCCCCCTAAAGTAATATTAATGGTTATTCAGGGTGTCTTAATTTTTGTTCTTTAAAAAAAAAAAAAAAGTTTTTAATTCGATCTTTTGCTTCTTAAATTTGGTTCAATCACTTTATCTTCCTAAAGTGAACATAGAAAATATTTTTTGAAATAAGTTTCTGCCTTATCTTCTGTCTCCTTGCCATCACACTAATATTTAACTCCAACCAGATATTCACTTCGAAACATTAATATTTCTTACAGCCTGAAGAAATATGTTGGGAAAATTAAACACAAAAACATCCAGTTTCTGAAGGAAAAGCCAATAAATTCAGATTTATGGAGTTCAGCTCACGTGTCTTTAACAATCACTTCTTAGAAATATTGATCAAATAGTTTAGGTTAAATCTGTTGGAGCATTTTATGTTCATACAGTAGATGTTTGAGTATATCAAAAAATATAAAAACTTATTTTTAACTGCCTCTCATTCTTACTTTCTGTAAGCCAAGAACAATTTACAACAATTCTTGCTGCATGTTTTGATTGGGATTAGACGCTGCTGAGTTCCCAATTATTTCTTGGAAATAAAATCTATTATAAAATTTATGACTATGACTGGCTATTTAAACAAACTGTCATTACCCTGAAAATAATACTTCCTTACAGTTTTTAAAAATCTCTCTAAGAACATCTAAGCTCTCTTTTACTGTGAGCTCATAAAACCTTTGCCTCTCATTTCTCATGTTTTTCCCTCATATTTTCAAGGATATGAATGAGCTCAGTCTGAACCAACACACCTTAAAATCACATGAATAATATTCTTAGATTTACTAAAACAATCCATCCATCCATTTTCTGTTCACCCTTCGTCCCTAATGGGGTCAGGAGGGTTGCTGGTTCCAATCTCTTGCTATGTTCCGGGCGAGAGGCGGGTTCACCCTGGACAGGTCGCCAGTCTGTCGCAGGGCAACACAGAGACATACAAGACACACAATCATTCACACACACACTCACACCTAGGGAGAATTTAGAGAGACCAATTAACCTGACAGTCATGTTTTTGGACCGTGGGAGGAAGCTGGAGAGAACCCACCATGCACAGGGAGAACATGCAAACTCCATGCAGAAAGACCCCGGGCCGGGAATCGAACCCAGGACCTTCTTGTTGCAAGGCAACAGTGCTATCAACTGCGTCACTCTGCAGCCCCTACTAAAATAATATTGTCATTAAAAATTTTTAGCACATATTGTTGGCAATACCTGACACATAGGCGCCTGTTCAGGGGGCGCCTGTTCAGGGGGCGCCTGTTCAGGGGGCGCCTGTTCAGGGGGCGCCTGTTCAGGGGGCGCCTGTTCAGGGGGCGCCTGTTCAGGGGGCGCCTGTTCAGGGGGCGGCTGTTCAGGGGGCGCCTGTTCAGGGGGCATTCCCGTACGGCCCTGCCTTGCCCGTCCGCTGGTCCTGCCAGACATTTACACAGGCTGCACACAACTGATAATCCGTGACTGACATCTCTCTGTGTTTATATGTAGACAGAGGTACAGATAAAATCTACAGCATTGAGATCAGGACCAAATTTAAGGCTCCAAATGCATGTGTGTAAACAAACTGCCTCATGTTTACTCACATGCGGCGGCTTCGCGTCGGGTTGGGATCATGAACTGGTCTGACATCTGAAAAAAGACTTTGATCCAGCTTAGGTTTGAACCAATTCAAGATAAATTGCGACTAACCCATTGAATTGATTGACAGGTGCCATCATATCAATTGAACAGGTTCACCCCATGACCCCCCACCTCACACGAGTCGCTGACCTGACACCTTTGTAAACTGCTTAATTATTGAAGACATGGACAATAAAAAATTTTCATTATATTATGATATTTTACAGGTTAGCTTCTGAACGGTCTACCTTTTGTAATTGAATTCAACATTTTAGTAAATAAAAGAGGCAATTTTCTAAAACTGGAGGCCAAACTTTGAGAAAATTAGGAGTTTTTTGAGGTTTGCATCCCATATCTCAGTTTCTAAATGCAAACATTCAATAAAAGTAGCAGAATAAAACAAATTGTGGAACGTCTCCTCTGTCTCTGAACAGGCACGGGTGAGAGTGGAAAGAGCACCTTTATCAAACAGATGAGGATCATCCATGGAGGGGGGTACACAGACGAGGACAAGAGGAGTTACGCCAAGCTGGTCTTCCAGAACATCTACACATCAATGCAGACCATGATCCGAGCCATGGGGCCGCTCGGCATATCCTTTTCTGATCCGCAGAACAAGGTGGGTTAGAAACCAGTCTGAATGAAAAAAACCCCCCACATATCATACATATAAATCTATTATAAGTCAATTATTCCTCCTCTTTGTTGCAGAACAATGCAAACTCAGTCCTGGAGGTGGAGGTGGACAAGGTGGAGGAGTTGGATCAGAACCTTGTTGTTGCTATCAGGAACCTGTGGAACGACGCTGGAATCCAGGACTGCTACGACCGGCGCAGGGAGTACCAGCTGTCCGACTCCACCAAATAGTGAGAATTTCACCTTGCAGTTGCTTAGAGCACATGAAGCTAACCCAAGCTAACATGAAGCTAACCCAAGCTAACATGAAGCTAACCCAAGCTAACATGAAGCTAACCCAAGTACTCAGCAGAGAAGACAGTGGCCGCTGTTATGTTTCTGCAAATTTTACGTATGAATTTAGGACAGGAAACATCAAGCTTTGCTAGGCTACTTAGATATTTTTTGTCATACTTTGACCTTTTGACCTCTCCCAGTGCTAGAAACAACCAATCAGAGCCAGGAGGAGGGTCTTAGTGCTGTCAATCACCCCTCCATGTGGCACAGCTCATCCCCTCTCTTGACCTTCCCCTTATCTCTGCTAAGCTATAGTTAGCAGAGCTTGTCATAAATGCTGAAGCTAGTCAACATAGCCACCAATGATGGCACTCTAAACAGTTTTCCTGTAATAGTGAGTTGTTTCTCCATTTGGCAGCGAGTACACAGGAATGATTAACAACATCAAGTCCCTCCTCTTGGCTCTGATTGGTTGTTTTTGGTCAGGACTGGAGCATTTCTTCAGACAGCAATAATAGCTCAGAGTGGAGGTGAATGAGATCGACCTCTTCACAGATGTCTTGTAACATAATGACACATAAATAAATTTAACACCAGGTATTTACATACACTGTAAAAAATGTATGTAAACCTTTTCACACTGTTTGACATAAAATTGGAATAAATGTTTTAAGACTACCAAATTTCCCAGAAACGTGGTCATCCCAATTGACCTAAAACGGAAAAAGTTTATTCTGTTTTCATGTTAGAATGAAAAAATCTGTATGTATCTTTCTATATAATGTATGTAAACTTTTGGTTTCAACTGTACTTTCCAGAGGTCTGATGTTAGTCCTAAAAATATCAGAATTTGATTGGTCTACTGTAATAAATTTCTGAGATACTGAACTTTGGGTTTTCATAAAAACGCAAAAGATAAAAGATAGATATTTTTATTTTATGTCATGAATCCCTGTAAAATGACTGGTAATAAATATTGTACTTTTATGCAGCTTTCTGATTTTTAAATATATGTTAGTAGCAACATAAAAAAATGTTAATTAAGAGAACCAAAAAAAAAAATAATCCTATAGAATATCTATTTTTTTGCTTTCCTAAAATTTTTACTCATAATTCTAAATCTGCCATGGCAGCAAACCAAAATAAAACCATTGAATCTCTATTATTGGTTTTGTTGCGTTCACCCTGAAATAATCACATGTTGGATCTTTACAAAATAAAGGATGGATCTCTGCTGCTTTATTAACACCACATAACTGAGTCATGTTTGTTCCCATGTTTTTAAAATATACAGAGGAGCTTTAAATAGAACATGCAAGGCCAATTCCTGGCCATGCAGATGAGCTCCAACTCATAGTGGAACAGAAATTATTCCTAGTAAAACTTTTCTCTGACTTGACCACTAAGTTGAAAAGAGAAAAGCGCTGTTTGTTTTTTTGTTTTCTTTAGTGGGTTTTTGTTTTTGGAAATGCAAATCATATGTTAACTGAAATGTGCTCCTTTTTCACTTCTGTAATGCAACAAAGCTGTTGTCTGTTGATTCTGCCAGAAGTTTCCATAAACGGCTCTTAAATCAAATATGCCAATGTAATGAGAACTTCATGCTTGCTTTGCATCAGCGCCCTGTTTGGGTTTCTGGCTTTTCAAAACCCTCCTCTGGTTCTTTTTAACTCAACCGCTGATAATGTCATCGCTGTAAATAATTTCAGCTATCTCACCGACTTGGATCGGATTTCCCAGCCTACCTACCTGCCAGACCTCCAGGATATCCTCAGAGTCCGAGTGCCAACAACAGGAATAATTGAGTATCCCTTTGACATGGAGAACGTCATTTTTAGGTAATGTCACTTACAGCATCCCTCTCCACTGATGGCCGTCGCTGTGTGTACTCATTGTGGCTGATTTTCTGTCAGGATGGTGGATGTTGGAGGTCAGAGGTCGGAGAGGAGAAAGTGGATTCACTGCTTTGAGAACGTCACCTCCATCATTTTCCTGGTGGCGCTTAGTGAGTACGACCAGGTCTTGGCAGAGTGCGACAACGAGGTGAGACTCCTACCTGAGGCAAAGCGACGTTAACACATTTATACAACTTTTTCTTTTCTTTTCTGCTCAGTTCAGTTCAGTCCTGCAGCTCACAACTGTTATACAACCAAAGTTAAAAAAACAAACAAACAAACTGATATGTTTGAATGCTAAACTGGAACATCAATGCATGAGATGACATCCTAGTGAGAAATAAGAGTGAACAATGTCTCTGTTTCAAGTTTTAGTTCAACAAGTCAAAATTTAAATGTTCTTTTTTCAAGTGAGAAAAACTTTAAGAGAAATGTTGATGACTATTAGTTTGGAGATTAGACAAACTGGCATCCTACAGGCAGAATTAAAAGCGCTGTCATGAGCCCAGTCTGCTTCTAATTTCAAACACTACAGTAATATCAGGTTCCACCCATCCTGGTAACTTTGGTGCCCAAAAGTTCCCAGACAATATTCTTCCAACAGTGTCACTGAAACAGCCCACCTTTTATTAGCAAGCCAGAAAGGTGCAAGTTTCATCCCTCTCTCATCATCCACCTTGTTCAAAACAGTTTTCTACTGCTATCAGCTCAAACTCAGTTCCCAGTTTGTTTCTACCAACATGTAATCCTAAAATAAGCTAAAGCTAATGCTACACATGTACGGTTGGAAGAACGTTGACAGTACAGTGACAGCTGGATCAAATGCTTTTTTGTTTTTTTCCTTATTTGGCTCAGACATGAAGAAATTCCTAGTTTTTGATGACAAAAAAGAAAAGCACAATAAAAAAAGAACTTCCTTACTTTACATTAGTTTAACTTTATGCTTAGAAATGACAGCTGTTGACTCACAGTTTGATCTATCAGCAGAGCCACTCAATCAACTCTAATGGATTCTTACCTCTCAGTCTGTATTTGTCTTTTTCTTAAACTAAAGATAAACATTTTCCCTACTTCTGGTGAAAACTGTGCTTCCAACAGAGGGTCTGGGTCAGGTTTTTGCTTTACATGTTTACTGCCGCTGAACTCCTGCAGAGACGATGTCTGATGTTACAGAGGGTACAATTACAAAATGCTACATCATCAATTTAAGGAAAAACAAATATCCAGTTAAGAGGGTGTAAATGTGTTTTGGTGTTTTATTAATGATCTGCATTAAAAATCAGCAACAAAGCCTACTTAGGTTTCATAATTTATAATGTTTCATGCCTTTGGATGTCATATCCCCTTTGAAGTGCGAGTTTAAAATGTATGTTCACTGTGGCACCTTCCTTAGAACCGGATGGAGGAGAGCAAAGCCCTGTTCAAAACCATCATCACCTACCCCTGGTTCGAGAAGTCTTCTGTCATTCTTTTCCTCAACAAGACCGACATCCTCAAGGAGAAGATCATTTACTCTCACTTAGTCACCTACTTCCCTGAGTTCACAGGTCAGATTTATTATTCACTCATCATTAAATCCAGTCTGACAGCTTGGCTAGTAGATGGCCTGAATCAATGCTAGCATTTGAGTCAAGAAAGTACATCTAAATCGCAAGAACTGTGTTTTCAGAACCACATTATTCTTCAACTCCTAATGAAAGGTGTTTTTATTAACTGGTACCTTGATTCTCCTTTGCAGGGCCTCAGCAGGATCCAGTAGCAGCTCAAGAATTCATCCTGAAGATGTACCAAGAACAAAATCCCAACAAAGACAAGAAGCTGTACTCCCACTTCACCTGCGCCACGGACACCGAAAACATCCGCTTTGTCTTTGTGGCGGTGAAAGACACCATCCTCACAGCCAATCTGAAGGACTTCAACCTGGTGTAGCCGCCACTGAAGCAAATGCCACGTAACCGTTTACCCATATTTCACGTAAAAGATTTTCTGGATCAAATATGATCCCAAAAGCACAAGATCCAATTTAGCTGAACAGCTGGAACCCAGGAGGCATAAACATTGATTTGTGTAGGATATTCTGCCTAAATTAGAACTCCTTTATTTTTAAATACATTTTTCTCTGCATATTTCTTTTGTAAAGTTTGCATTGCATATACATATATTTATATATATATAGTACAAAAACATGAAAGCAACATTACCATTTCAATTCCACAGACTTGATGTGATCAAAGTAACTCAAATGATCATACAGATAGTATAAAAATAGCATGCAACTGTAAATCCAACTAATTCTTGGAAAATGTGTATAAAAAAAGTAAAACTTGAAGAAGACAAAGGAAACACTGAACCATAATGATGTTACAGTAACACCTTGATTCCCTTTTAGATGATCTGGGACATAATTAACAACTTTAAATGCTGAATGTGAGGTTGGTAATTTGGCCTGTTATTTAGGATGCTTCCCATGATATTTCTACATTTTCACCGAAATAAAAACATAATTAATAACAAAAAGGAATAAATTCAGTGACATGATGCATTCGACAGTGAAACATAAAACTAAAGACACCTAAAAGGTTTTAAAAACACCCCGGCTTTTTACACTAAATGTTATAAAATGTAAAGGTAAACTTGAGGATCAATGTTGCTTCGGTCAAAAAGACCAATGAAACTGGATTTGTGCAAAAAGAATGAGTGCAATTAGAGTAGTGGCAAAGTGTGGTGAAATTGTGTAATTCAGAAAAACACTAATAGCACTTTTTTTTGTTCAACAATATAACTCCTGTTTAAATCTTTCACTCCTAACTTCATGCAAACAGTCAACAGAAAAAAAAATGAGTGCGCTGTTTACACACAGAGAGACGTAAATCAGGCATGCAGTAAAGAGCAAAGGCACTGACACACAGAGATCATGTGTGTTTTTAGCACATCCTGTTCTTCATTATTAGTATTTAGGTAAACGATCTCTGGCATCTTCCAATTTGTTGAGAACCCACTGAAAAAGAAATTAGAAGTCAGAATAAATGAGTTTTAGTCATTTGTCAAGCATGGCTGGCCTCTTCTCCTAAAAGCCGTCAGCTTACCTGGGCAATCTCTGGCGTTTTGAAGTTTATGATCTTCCCAAACTCTTTGGCATGGAAGACTGACTTCACTCTTTCCTGTATGTTTAGAGTTGGAATTCGATTTATGTCGGCATGTTGTGAACTTTTAACTGGACAAAAAATAATGTTCATACCTTGGCTTCAATCCGAAGTCGCCGTCCACCAACAATCCTCGGGTCCATTGTGAATTCTTCAAAGAGATACTGCCACTCACAGGTCAGCTGACCAAAGGTGCCTTTAGTCACAAAAAATATTCCTCTGCAAGGAAGAATCAACAAAATGAGCCAGTTTGGTACAAATATAGTGTCAATGAAGGTGCTTAAAACTAGCCAAAAGAACAAAAGCTGTAAAATATTCAATTTAAAACAGAACCAGAGATATTTTATAAATGCTTACTGCTCCAATTCTTAAACAAACTTCAGATTTTGGGAGTGAGGAAGATGGAAAAGCCTTACCAGCAGTTCCCAAACTCAACTCCATTGATCATTTATTAGATCTACTTGGACGTGTTTGTGCCAGAGTGACCAACACAACCACATTGGCTGATTGCAACAAACGCTAAGTGATGAATGGGATGCTATCCTGTGTGGCCAAGCTAGTGACTAGCATGAGGACGTGGTGCCAGACTGTTGTGGCAGCGCGCTGATCTTATTTGCTAAATTAATAAATTGTTCACTTACTGACAGATTTTGATTTTTGTTTAGTATCAGTAGCAGAATAAGTTGGTTGATATTGCCAAAGGGTTTAGCAGTTTTCTTTAATCAGCCCTCAAACTCAACTCTGCTGCTTGACCCACAAATGCATTTTGCTAACGAATGTGACATCACTGAATGGAAATGAAGCGACATACAGTAGGGCACCACTTATTCACCTATTTGCAGATTTTGATGTGAAACTCCAAATTACTCACTGCGTATCAGCCTATTTTTTTTTTGCACAGCACATCTAAAATATTCATAAGAAAATGCTACTTGGCACAAACGGTTGTCTGGGGTTTCCAAACCAGCCAAATCAAAAACGGCATTCGATTTTCTTGGCACTGATTGGCTGTGGTAATAAGCTAGCTTGTACATGTTCACTTCAGCGGTGTTTTTTTTTTTTTTTACTTCAGCGGTGTTGCTGAGATGGTTTCCACTGTGCGTGATAAAGCAGTTTAAGACTTTGAAAAAACAGAGGCAGCTAAAGGGTTTTAGAGGCGACTTCAAGCATTCGCTCATTTGAGCCGTTTGTGGTTTCTAACCTGCACCAATACCAGGGGTTGACGGCAACATTTATTGCCAAGAAACACGTTTACAAAGAAACAATCAACCAAACCTAATTTCTTTTGTGATTGTGCTTAAATGCACGTTTTACATTGAGACATTACTGTTATTAACCTTAAAACATTTTAAGAGGACTAAACTTGTACAGCACTTTATACACCATTACAATACAAAAAGGCTTTATGGACACCTAGTGGTGAAATTATGAACTACAACAAAATAACTGATGTCTTTTGAGCTCAGCGAAGGTTTGATAATTTATTTGACAAAGTGTCAGAGCTGCTTACCTCTTGGTGATCATGAAGAAATCTGAATCGTTAATCTTGGCATGAGCAAAGTATCTATACTTGGCAAAACGTCCGTCTTCAATCATCTGCGAGGAAAAAAAAGTTTAAAAGAGAAAATGTGATTTAAAAAAAAAAAAAGAAATTATTTGCAGGTTTGCAAGATGATTTAAAATATGATGAACTAACTGCAGGAATGACGCGACATGGTCCTCAGCAAAATGAGTGCATGAAAATATGGAGAAAACTTAGAAAATGAAAAAAGAGCAAGGGGTGACGGGAACAGATGGGATGAAACAGACAATGGAGGCTACAATTTAAATAATCCTTTATTAGCAACAAAATCAAAGTCAAAACTGCTGATAATGAAAGATTTCTCAAACAGAAGCTAAGGAAGAAAATAATGACAGACAGAAAAAACAGGAACAGAAATAAATCTGACAACAATGGATTGATAAATGATGAAGTGAATGATACTGACTCAATAGGAACAAAACAAACATTTAAAAATTAAATACAATGCAAAATTACAATCTTACATTCCTCAAAGGTCATCTTAAAAGTTCAACAGTTTAAACTAACAGAGATTATAATCTGTAACTCTCCAGCACAGACTATGCACAAGTAGAACTACTCTACATCACAGCTACGGTGGATTTTAGCTGCTTTACTCATCATCCTCATCCTTGGAGTAATTATTTTTACTCCATTCAATGTAGGCCAATCGCCTCTGTGGACATGACAAGAGAGAGGGAGGAGGGTCAGAACAGGAAGGACTGGAGCTTCTTAAACTGAGACAGAAACTCTGGAAAAGGCTCCAAGCAATCTAGAACTTGGTGTCTAAAGCCATATTAAAAATAAATAAACAAGAGCAGAATAGCTCACAAATAAAAACCATTTTCAAAGGCTTGGAAAACCAGAGACGTTTGTAAAATCCTGATCGATTTGGAGACGGGCTTCAAATCTCACAACCTTGGAGATCTCACTCTAAAGTCAGAGCACAAACTTATCTCTCCACGACCAAAGTTTAATTATGTTGTAACTACAGAGGCTGTTTTTGTACATAAATACAAAAACAGCCTCTGCACCCGGTGTGTGTGTGTGTGTGCGTGTGTGTGTGCTCTACCAACTGAGCCGCTCTGCACAAATTCACTACATTTTGACTGAAATCATTTACCCAGGCTGAATATGACATACAGTCGTCAAAAGCCTCAACTACTAACAGCATCAATCTACAACATTAATCTAGAACATTAATTATCTGGCAAGAAACAAGGGAGAGATGATAGAAGTTATGAGGGATCAATGAAAGGACGGGTGACGGTGAAAATGAATTAAATCTATGAGTGAATTCCCATAAACAAGATGGAGATATAGAGAACAATCAGATCCAGGAACCCAAAAATAAAGTGGATCCTTACCTGGAGCATCTGACTGCCGACGCCCTCTCTCTCCTTATATGGTCGGATGACACCGTCCTCGTGTATGAAGCGAGGAGGACGGAGAGAGATGACATCCTGAGAGGTCTCTGCTGCCCTGTAAGCGGGACGATATGACAGAAAAATATTTTACTTGATTGCCTAAAGAAGCACAGTTTAAGGAACCTCCAGGATAGTTCATGTACAGTTATTGACAACTCAAAGACAGGCGCGTCCAAAAGCCTTACAGCAAATTATTAAGTTGACACTGACGGATGTGGCTCTTCAACATTGAACTTTGAAGTTTTTCCTTGCCATTCTGCTCGTTACGCAAGCAACATAAAACGTTCCACCATTGTTTGTCATAATTCAAGTTATTCAACATGCTCATTTTTATTGCCCTGGCAAGTTTAGGAGAGTCCAAGTTTTCTCCTTCTCATCATCTGCTCGATGTCATGCCACTTCAAGCCAACAGGAAATCATGCAGCATTTTGCACTGCAAAAGTTTAAATAGTACAAACATTTTAAATGTTAAAAAGCTGTGCTAAATTTTAGGCTTTTTCACACATCCCTATGAGATGTAAAAAAACTGATGGACAGCAATGTAAACTATACTGTATAGAGAGACATTCAGATAGTAAAAGTCTGGCAAAGAAATATTTACAAGTGGAGGAGCAAACAGCAGATTGTCATGATTAAATATCGACCACCTGAGGAAAAAAGCTCGTCTCCCTTTAGCAGTTCTGTCAGAGAAGCAGCGTATTTAAAATCTAATTACCTCAGCAGTGTGAAACCATAAAGATGGGAAAAGCAGAAGAGAGAGTTATACCTTTTGATTCCCTGAAACGTACTGCTGGCCAAGTCGATAATGCCTCCAGTCGGTCGAGCTATCGCGCCCACCAAACCTTTGCCAACGCCTTTAAAGAAGCCCGCTGCTCCCTCTTTCTGCGCCCCTGCGCAATAACAGATAGTGTGTTTAGAAATTTCAAACCCAACCATCTTAATATTACTATGAATTAAAAAACAGTTTGTAGCTTTATATGTTTGTGGAGCGTCAGACTAAACACACCTTTTATAGGTTTGGTAACAATCCCTGTGATTCCACTGACGAATCCCTGAAACACAAACAAACTGCCTCGGATCAATGGAACATTTTTATTTTAGGCCACGCTGCAGCATTTAGAAAGTCGGAAACATTATTATCGATGAATTCAAAATAGAGTTGGACAAATAATGAAACGCACAGAAACCAATCCTTTTCCACCTCTGGTCAGCCCGTCTTTCAGGCCCGTAGGCTGTTTGTTCATGACTTCTCGCCTCTTCTGCTGGAATTCCTCATCCATGGTTATTGCAGCGACTCCCTTTGCGATGGTCCCTGTTATCCTAGAGGCTGCGCCTGCTATACCCCCTGTACAAAAAAATACGCAAAAGCTTACTTATTTTAAATAGATACAACTTGTTTTATGCCACTGATGCGTGTCACCTGGCAAGTATAGCTTATTTCCAAATAGGGCAGAAACAATTTTCTGCAAGTTTAGATTCATTTGACTTGTTTATAAAAGCTGAAAATCAAATCTATTAAGGAGAAAAAAGTTTACTTGATCAGTTCAACAGAAGAACTGGATCAAATATTATCCCAACCCCACATTTAATGCCACAACTCCTCCTGTACTGATACAATCTGCAAAAATCAGAAGGCTCCACTTTATGGACATACTTCATCATCATGTTTTCCTCTTCGATGACTGCTCTGTATTAGATCTTATTTGCAGACATACAAGTTCCCACTGGTTAAATTCTTACCAACAGCTCCTCCAACCAGAGCTTTCACGCCGATGGTCATGCCTTCTATAAACTCTTCAGGGCCTTGGATGGCTCCCTGGAAAACCAGCAGCACAAATAAACACAGAGAATGAAGAGTGAGTTCAGGAGTTTTTAGGATGTCAATCTGAACAAAAATCATTCTGGAGTCACTCCAGAAAACCCTCAGTTCCAAGAAACTACTTGTCCATGTATAAATGCATCGAGGTAAATCATAATAGCATAATAAAGTTCTGGGAAAACTGTGGATAAAACAGAACAGGTCACGCCACCAGATTGGCAGTATTTCAGATATTTAAAACAAAAAACCAATCAATAATTCTCAAAATTGACAATTATCGATATTGATTATATTGTGATAACATGTTGTCCAGGCCTATCATATTTCAGATCTAATAAAACTAAACATTTAGTTTCTCCTGGGATTACAAACATACAAAAAATGAATGCATTTTCACTCAGATAAATCTGTTCCGTCATGCAGTCATGGATCTGTACAAAAACAATATTACTACACATTACTGTCCCATTTTGAAGCACCGACAGGCCGAAGCAGAAGCTTCGAAACAAGAACGAACGGCTGTAAACAAAAAGTCTGTGAAACACGCAAAGTTAGACTCGAAATTCATATTTCCATTTGTGTTTCACCAATGTTTCAGATAGAAATAATACCTTGTTTATGCTGAGATTTGTTTATGAAATTTATTGAAAAATAAAGCACTTATTCTATGTACTACATTCCTACCTGGTAGGGCTCATAGAAGAACGCTTCGACGCCCTCTGACAGTCCTCTGATCAACCCAAAGGGATTTCCAAGCACATCCAGGCCCAGCACCAGCACATACATCTGTTTAATAGCCTGAAATATAAACGTGAGTTCCCATGTTTTCAACTTTTAATGAATAAAAGGAAAAAGGAATTTGCTAAAAAGAAATTAAATAAAAAAACTTCTAGGTGAAGTAGCTACATTTATGACTTCTGATCTGTCACTGTGTAAAGTTAAATTGAATTAAAAGATGGATTTTAAATGCAAAGAAAATAAATAAAATTGATAAAGAAACTTTGGACAAAATGGGTTGATTACTGAGAAAACAAACACACAAAAGAAAAACACTATTTTATCAACCTTTTTTAAAAGAAATCCCTCAAATATGCAAGAAAAAAAAAGAGCCATCTTGAAACTGATTCTGTGACCATCACCTGCTTGGAGTAATGTCTGATGACCTCTGATTGTAGCTGCTGAGTGGTGTAAAACTCAAAGTTTAGCTCAAAGAATCCCAGCCTGGAATAAACAAAATATTCAGTCAGCAGAATAATTTCTTCAAATCACAGAGAAACACAGAAACAGCAGCTGGATCTGGTTTGTGCGCTCAAACATGCGAGGCCTCGTACTTGAAGACGACGTCCTGCACGTCAGTGAGAGTTGCTCCGATGCTCTTCAGCAGCAGGTTGAGGGACTGGATGGGGATGAGTTCAGTTTCTCCCTCATCTTCTTCTGCTGTTCTCAGAGAGAAACTCAAATGCAACTGAAACGAAAAACAGAAACAATTTCATATTAATTTCAGTGTAAAATAACTAGAATATCCCTGACTGAGTTCATTCAGTGTTGTGTTATGTCATCTTTTTGTGATGCATTTTCATGCATCACAATAAGCACTTTTAAAATTACATTTGCAGAAAGTATTTTTGAATTTTACGCACCTTGATAGGGGAAATGTGGAATTGCTCATAGAGGCTGATGGGTGACGTATCAGTAGAAGAGACGTGGTTCAGCTCTGTTCTTATATACTCTATGTCCTTAGCAAACAGCTCCACCTGGAGGACAAGTGCAGATACACTGGATCATGAAGTCGCAGTGTTTGCTCACATCTCTTTATTTTTGCTCTTTTTGCTACACTTTCCACAAAGCTTTATGCCAGAAAAAAGACAACTTAGCACATGCATAGTATCTCCACTGTACTTAAGTCTGGTATTCAGAAGCGGACCTGCTGGTGTGCTTCACATTGTTGTCCAGGTGAATAAACACTCCGTTTGTCCTTGTCTGACAATAAAATATGGAGGAACAGAGGAAAGGCTGTGGTGATCATCAGTGAGTGTGACTGACCTCCTGTTCTGAAGTCATGACGCCGGCGTTCTCAGGAGTAACAAAGTCCATGATGGCATACAGAAAGGCCAGGTCAAGTTTTAAATCCATCTCCTGAATCAAAACCTTGAAGTATCTGAAGTCAAAACCAATTAAATTGTTATTTAAGAATGAGCCGAGAAAACATTACAATTGTTTGTCATAAATGAAACAATGGAGAAGATTAATCTGAGAGAAGACAACAATTAAAATGAGACTCATCAGGAGACTGCCAAACTTTATTTTACCTGGTTATGAAAATACGTTACATATATTCAAATAAAAACTAAACATACTTGATGCGAGAGATGTCAGTGTGTCCAGCAGTTCTGGTAACAATGCAGAGATCAATTAGAGGTTTGGGTTCTAGAAGAAAAACAGATTATTACATTAAAGACCAAAACTGCATCATGAGTAAATTATGACAAATGAACTCGCTGTAAAAACAGACCTGTGTCCTTGGCGATTGATTTGGGGAGTTTAATGGGGTAAAAAACGAAAGGGAAGAAGGCTCCTGGTATCTGATTCTGGATCTGTAATAGAGACGAGGCTTTTCTAAGAACCAATGCATGGATGAATAGCAACTTAACTAAATGAAAATGCAACTGACACCAAGTCTTTAAAAGATTCACAGAAAACAAAGGTGTTGCGTTTTCTTTGAAAGTATCTGTTTAAAGTTCACAGTTCTCATGAGCAGGAACCCAATGATCCACAAGAACCATTTTCTTTTTCCTTCAGATCCATCAGATCTCAGCATGTTTTCATGGTCCTCTGCCTTCATGAGGAGGAAAAGGAGCATCATCTTTTTCTTCTTACAAATGATCTGTCTCATACTGTCACAACGTAACAACAAATTTTAACAAATGTGTAAAGAATATTCATTTATATACATATATATATATATATATAAATATATATATATATATATATATATATAAATATATATATATATTGTTATTTTGAGAGAAAGATGGGTTAATTATTTTAGTGCAATTTATGGTGTGTAGTTTATAATGTGCAATTTAAGAAGAAGTCAAAACTGAGACTAAGAAAGCCAAAGTCTTGCTGCTACTTCATCCCAAATTCGACATGTTAAAGCAGCAGAGCAAACATTTTAGAAATTAACTCAGGAGCAAACAACTGCTTGCTTGGTAAAAATGTTCGATGCTAGCAGGTTTTTAATTTCACCTGTATCCGGTGGATTTGGACGCGGTAGGATCTCTGTCGAGGTGAGATGCTGTACTCCACCTTCACCCCGGGGAGGTGGTGTCGCCTCAGAGGAGCAGCCACTGGCTGCAGCATGTGCATATCTGTACCAGAGGGCGTAAAACAGACCTGAGGGAGGAATTATTAAAATAAGCTGTTTAATAATTACACAAATGCTAATGTCCTTCTCAGCAATCAGCCAAAAATATTTATGCCCAATTCACTAACAGATTATTCTAACTGCTAACATTTTAAAATGTTTGGTTAAATAATTTAATTTCTTCCAAATTAACCAATAATCCTTGTTCTCTAACCTGAATGTTGTTCTCCAGGTCAGCAATGCAGTTGTCAAACGGCGAGGAATCATAGTACTCTTTAAAGCGATTCTCTATCATCTCAACTTCTTCTGTGTTCAGGGTTTTCCACCGACCTTTCTTCTTAGGCTTGATCTCCCACACAATGTCAGAGCTGAACCGGATGCAGCAGGACAACAGATGCACAAAGATTTAAACATTTCTGCTGCATGTTTGACTTGTAATCAGCCATTTATTAAACAAAGAGGAATCACCTTGTGATTCCAATAAAAGAAATCTCTTGGCTATTGTTGTTGTTGACCAAAGATATGCCCATGTCGTGCAGCCACAGGATGACTTCCTGTTCAGCATGTCGCAAGCTTTCATTTTCCAAAAGCCTCTTGAAGATACGATGATTCTCAGTGAACACCACGACACGTTGGAGGCCTTTCCATCAGAAATAACACAAATTATCAACAGGAAATGTAAATGTAACATGACAGAATCCAGGACGCGTGGGAATTTTACCTTCATAAAAGGGAATCACATAAAGTTTCCTGTCTCTGTTTGTCTTCTCATCAAGCAGTTCCTGATGAAACAGCAGAAACATCGCAGTTAATCAAACATGAACGATTCGTCCATCCATTATCTAACAAGTTTTTCTCTGCAGGGTCACAAGAGGTTCTGGTGCTTTTCTCCAACATTTCAGATAGAAATAATACCACCATGCAGACACACACAAGAACAATTTAGAGCAGTGGTCTCTCTCAAACTGCATTTTCGAGGGCCAGAGTCCTGCAACTGTTAGATGTGTCCCTTGTCCTACAGACTTAAACTAAATGGTGAAACTGTCTCACTCTGCTAATGAGTTAATATTGGAGCCAGGTGTGCTGAAGCAGAGATGTCTAAAAGATGAAGGATTCTGGCCTTCAGGGAAAGCGGTTTGAGACGACTGACTTGGAGCGATCAATTCACCTAACAGTCATGAATTTGAACTGTGGGAGGAAGCCGGAGTACCTGGAGAAAACCTGCACATGCACAGAGAGAATGACAAACACTGGACTTTATCTAATGTGTAACATTGTCCACACAGATTGTTGGTCTAATTAAACTGGAGGTGAGCCATGTCCTTCTCCAAAACTATTTCATTTGTACAACTAAGAAACCGTTTTTTACTTGACCAATCCATGTCCTGAAGGTAAGAACGACAAGAGCTTAGAATATCAGTTTAAGACGTGAAACACAAAACCCACAGCAATTAGTTCAAGTTAAGTTGATGATAATGGCTTACAGATAATAAAAATACAAAATATACTTCATCTGAAGATTTTAATATCATTTAGACAGACAACAAAAACAATGTTTGTAGCCTAGACAGCAGATTAAAACATTTTAAATAAGACATTTGACTAATAATAGTAAAAGTAATATGAAGCATCTACAGCCAGTTGTCTCTGTCTCCTTGTTACTTCGTTTCATTTAGAAAGCAAACTCCCAGGACCTGGAGGAAAAGTCAGAAAGCTGTGAAGTTTCCACTGCCTGTGATGTTTTGGGAGCCATCTCATCTGTTTAGAGCTCTGTTTGCTTTATGGAGATGCAGATTTTAATTTTAAGCAGAAGTTACAGAAAAAACTAAAGGTCATAACCTGGGTTGTAGAGCAGAGTCACAGGCTGATGAAACCTCAACCAAATTTGATTTACAAATTAGCCTGTGGCTACAGATCCTGTGTTCTAAACGACGGTTAGAACACAGTTCATGTTTGTTTAACATGTAATATTGTTTAATGTGCTCTCCTTACTGAAATTATTTGAACTAAAATAAAAATAGTATATACATGTAGGGCTGAAACGATTCCTCAAATGATTCGATTACCTTGATTATTAAAAATCATCAAGGAAAATTTACCTGCCTCGAAGCTTCGTTACTTTCCCCTTATTTCTTAGATACAGAGAGTAAATCTATACATCAGTACCTTCTCCACCTTGAGCTCTCCATGGTACCGTCCATGTTTCCAGCTAAGCTCTCTGGACCCGGTGGGCTCAGTCCAGGTGTAATACACAGCTTTTCCGGCCTCTAGATCCTCCCACTCCAACTCCTTCAGAGAGCTGAGAATTCACAAACAGTGGAACAGCAACGATAGTTTAGGATGTAAAACGATTTGCAATAAGAAGCCAGAAAAAGAGAATTTTAAAGGACAACACAACGGAGTACATGCAACTATGAACACAGGGAGGACAAAGACGTCACAAAAGGGCAGAATATGCCATCTTAAAAGCTCAAAGGCTCAATAATAACTTCCATAAAAGCTTTACTAACAGTCATTTCAAGAAGAAAGTACACCCTCTAACAACTCTAGAGTTTTACGGTAAAACTACTTCAATCTTATTTTAATTAAAAATTTTAATAAAGATGAAGACAAAATGTGAACAATTGTAAAATCAAATATAAATCATGGAATTAATAGATAGATAAAAAGTATTTTAAGCCCCAGAACTTAAAGAAGGTGAACATCAATGACTGCAAGTATTATCCGTTTGAGTAAACATGAATATTTAGCTAAATGTTCTCAACGGAAGAAAGAAAAGGGGAAGTTCACTATCTAGAAATGGAGAATAGAAGCAAAGAAACGGTAGTTAATGAGAGAGAAGAACTGCGAGCAGAGGTTATAGTTCCCGACGCAGAATCCCATCTACCAGCAGAACATCCAGGAAGCCTTTGCTACAATTTACCAGATAAACACAACGACATTAAACGGCTTTAGGTGTGTAACCTGCTCAATCTGACTAAATGTTTAAAATTAGTAACAAAATGATCATAGAATAGAAAAAACTTTGCTAATTTACAGCTAGACTTTTAATATTTATGTTTTCCATAAGCATCTCAATGATGGTTGTGAAATCAGTTTGTGTGTGAAAGCAGGTTACACAGTCAGAAGTGAAACAGGTTTCTACTCTTTCCTAACTTCACTCTTCATCCACACTCAGAACTGAGGTCAAAGGTCGACTAACAGGAGGCTGAGCCTTTTGCTGCACTTCAAGCTAATTTCTAACTTCTTCATTTATTTAACAAACCCCATTCTTTTTTCTTTTGATATGAATCATTAATTTCACATAATTAACTCCCATTACCTTCCTTAACAACGGTAATTTTTAGTGGAAGGCCGATTAGGGGAGCCATGATGAGGGCAAAACTATTTTTTTTATGTTATTTTTTTCATCTTATGTCATTTTAATGTTTTAGAAAAATAAAGTTTGTGTTTCCGCTGGTCATAGCCAATATTCATAAGAGTCAGACATAAACACTAGGAATAAAATCAGTTTGTGTGCAATCAATCTTCATGATACAAGCCTCACATTTTTAATTAATTTAAATGAAATGTTCAATAATGTTCTGATTTAATGAAATGTGTGACTAAAAGTTTTCCATTAAAAACATATAAAACAAATACATTTTCATCCTATTCTTATATATTGTGATGCACCTGCATTTATTATGTTATTACTTATTTAAAAATAGTAATAATCCAATTTTTTATAAGATTTGCCAACACATAATGCATTTGAACCAACATAGGAATTCTTTCTTTCTTTAAATTAATAGGACTTCAGAATAAATCATATTAAGCTCCTTCAAGTACCTTTTTGTTAAAAGGAAATCTTATTAGAGATAAAAGTTTTTTTATACAAACTTTGTCTACTGGATTTTTTCTTATAATGGAAAAATAAATGAGACTACCTGTAACTGAGTGGTTCGTGTTGGATCAGTGCTCTTCCATATTAATTCATATTCTTTAAATATTCTCATGTGTGATCAGCAATATTTTTTTTCAAGTGGTAAAAATTAGTCTAATTACTGCTTCTAAAAAGATAACTATCATGTCTCTTGTTGTATGTTTTCATGATGCATCTTCTTTTTTTATTTTTTATTTTTTTTCCCCACCAGGGGGTCCTTTTTGTGGGCTCTAGTGTCCCTTTTATCATAGTAGGCTGACAGGAAAGCGGGAAGGAGAGGGGGGAAGACATGCGGCAAATGTCGTCGGGTCCGGGAATCGAACCCGCGACGGCCGCGTCGAGGACTGAAGGCCTCCAAACGTGGGGCGCGCTACCCGCTACGCCACCGGAGCACGCCCCGCACCTTCTTTTTTTAATGCATGAGTCCTTAGCCTGAGTTCAGAGTGTGTCAGAGGAGTTTTTACGTTTCATATTTTTCTACCTGTCCTCCTCCCCTGAGGAGGAAAGGTCAAGCACTTCGTCAGGAACCCACAAGGTCTCTTTCCGGGCGCTGCATCGGCCACACGACACAAAATGTACAAATCACCATCAGCAGAAATAAATACTGACATTTATTATTAGTCCAACAGTTTAATAGAGATGCACCAATCAACTGGCCAGAGTTTGGGACATGTTTTTGTTTGGCAGGTCAAAGAAAAATAATAGTTTTTTCACCTAGTAAAGGATCAAAACTAAAAACTCCCACCACTTTCAGCTAACTAAAATCATGAACTCTGATGCAAGTGTTTAAAATGAACATAAATTAGATGTATTTTAGATGACTAAAGGGGATAGCTTTGGAATTACATCAATTCCTTTTTATTGTGCTTGAGAAAAAGAATAAATTCGATTGGTGCATCTCTATTGTGTAATAATGCTACAAATAACCAAAATGGTTTCTTCAATCAAAACACAGCAAATTAACAGCTGCAATGTGAAATGATACATATAAAAAGAATATCAGGCTGAGGCAACAAACTCTGACCAAAAAGAAAAAACAAGGTCATGTAGAAATTTATTAGTAAAAAAGATCCAATGTCCCCTCGTGGCCCTCGACCCCCTAATGTAAGTATATATTACTGCATGCATTCATACAATACCTATTCCCCTTATATAATAAATAATTTGTGAAACAGCAATTTGGAGAAAAAAAGTTACAACTTTTGTTAGAAAGTCTAGAAGGGATAATTTTGTATAAAAAAAATGTGTTGAAGCATTAATGTTACTGTCATAGATTTTGTAATCCTGTAGTTACAGCCCTAGTTCTATCATTGACTAAATATCATGCAGCAGATGATAAAACTGTAAGGCTTAAAATATTTTTCACTGTCTGCATTTCTCTTGTCGTCCTACCTCTGTCTGAACTGAAGACGTTCGTTTGTGTGGTTGATGAGGAGGAAAGGGGCCGCCCCATCATGGTACTCAGAGAATCGAATGGTGGCCAAGTGATCTGACAGGTTTACATCAACGATGATGCCGCCCACCTTAAATAACACAAAGTTAGAAAAGAAATAAAGTTGTGTCCTTTTAATCCTCTGACTGAATGATTGTGTTTGTTTAGTTACAGAGTTGTCCAGATGCAGCAACAAGCAGTTCTCCTGTTTGGTGAAGTTAATCGTCTGAGGAGGCGCTAAACATCCTTCTAATTTGATCTTCAGACGCTTGGTGTCGTTCTCGGGCCAGAAAGGAACAGCTGACTAAACATGGACAAAAAAAAAAACCAAGAAGAAGGCAGTTTAATATTCATAGAAAAAAGCAATGCCTCAACACATTAGCTAGTATTTCTAAACTGTTTTAACATGCCATATTAAAATAAAAAACAAAAATAAAAATTAGAACAGAAGCACTAAACTAATTTCTAAAAGAAAAGTGAATGTTTCTAAAATGCATCAATAACCATAAAACTTCAATAATTTTTTATTTTTATTTTAGGAAACACAAATAAAATACATATAATTTAATTTAACATGACCTTATATAAAAGCTGTTAAAAGACTAGATAGTAATGCAAAAGAAATGAAGTTTTAAGTAACTAGTTTGACCTGTTCTGGCTCTGCTTGGGTCCAGTTTTCAAGGCCCTCCTCGCAGACGAAAACCCTGTGCTTGGTTCTGTTGACCAGCATGTAAAATGGTACAAAGGTCACGATGCGGGTCAGACCGAAACTGCTTGCATCAATCTTCACACCAACCTGGGAGCAGACAGGCATCAAGCAAAGTACAAGACATGATGATAAAGATGATGTGCATTTATTTACATAACAAAACATAACTTGCAGAAAAATGTCAATACATTGCAGAACATCTTAAAGTTGTTCAAAGGATAAATCTGAACAACTTTATTCATGTCTCCTAATTTTAAAGATTGTTGAAAGCCCAAGTTTCAAGTACTCTAAAAATGTAAATTTAACAAAAAAACAATAAAATGCAATTAAAAAACAAGATTTTTACACAGAAATGTAATGCTGGGTTTACAGCCTGCACAATCATGGGGAGAGAAGGCTGACTTGGCAAATGGTGACTTGAGATGTAAGGAAATTCACCACTAATATTATCAAGCTTTGTTAAAAAATATTAAAATTTCAACAAAGCATTATTAGAGTGAAGTCAGCAGCATAAATGTTAATATCAGTAATATTAGCAGTTTTAATAATATTATCAATATTACACTAAATTTACAATAAACTAACAAATCTAATAATTCTCCTTTGTTAAATAATAACATGGACTAAACACATAATGCTCCTATCACTCAGATTGTTTATGTTCATGAGTCCATAAATATGTTTTTAAACTCAGAAAATGGCATGTTGACGTTAAATTATCACTTTACCAATGTTAGCGGGACATTTCTCATTTGATAAAATCTTTATGTTTGAAATTCAACAAATAAAACAAAGTCTTACCAGATAGTCCTTGTATCTGCCTTTACATTTCACATCGCCATGGCTACCAACAGTGTCGAGAGAGAAATCGTCCGACAGCTCGCTGTCTGAGATCATAAGGCGGACCTGAGAAAGGAGAAAAAATATCTCATTTAGTGCAGCAGGAATGCAGCAACTCTTCTGAAAGGTGAGAGTATTTGTAGCTTTATAAAAAAACCGATGTGTTAAACTTGCTTTGTCATGCAGGTGAGGCTTATGTGATGTCATGATGTCACACCAATGTGTGTAAAAGTAGCATTACAGGTAATAACAGTATTGGAAAACACAATACTGAATATTATAGTCCTTTTTCTTCCTACCTTATTGTTTCTCAGAAAATTGCGAGGCTTGAAGGAGAAGAGAAGCGGCATGTCGTAGTCTAGAGGGTGTTTACGGTGAATATCATCAGCCTTGTACTGCAGCAACCTCCCTGTCTTATTCATCATCCAGTATGGAGAGTGGATGGTAACAACAGTCTGGCCTGGGTCCTTCTGAACATGCACTGCAATATCTAACTCAGGCTTCTTCCTTTCTAACCCATCTCCTACATCTTCTTCATCGACGCGTAGAGACTGGAACACAATGAAGGTGATGTCTTTCTGCTCACTCTGGAGTCTGCAAGACAACAAGTTATTCTGACTTAGAGGGGAAACAGGGACCTTAGGTTTGAAGGTACGTATAAATAAAAGATGCAGGTTAGACCTGTATTCAGAGGACCAGTCCTGAGCCAAATAATCCAGAAGCCGGAGCTCAAGAGTTGACTGGTTGATGACCGCAGTGTGAAGCTGAGCAGAGTGGCCTGGACCCAGCGTAACTTCAGGGCCACTGTCCTTGTTCCCCTGTTGGTAAAAATTTATTTCATTAATTTGGGAGTTTTTAAAGACAGGCATCAAAGACTCTGATGAGTTTTAAATTTTTTTAGATCGGGACCCGGTCTGTTGTTTTTTGAGATCTTTTGGTATAGTTCATGTTGTAGGATTGGTTCTCTTTAATTGATATTATTATGTTTTTGTTTCACTTTATTAAATGATTCACATTAAACTCAGAAAACAAAAACAATACTAGATTACAAACCCATAACTGGACTTGATTCTGCAAGTCTGACAAAAATCACGTCTATCTAGTGAAGGTAAGCTTAGCTGTGTGAAAATGTTGGTACATCCAACCTTTAGTTTGTAGGCGATGGGGTAAGGCAGCAGATTGCGGAGCAGGACAGAGGGCCAGAGGTGAAGCACAAAGGGAATGTCACAGTTTTCTCCGATATCTCCCGTCTCCTTGCACGTCACTGTGTCTTTCACCGGCACCATGTTGATCATCATCATGATGCCAGACTCATCTCCACGACGACGGCATTTCTGCTGTAGGCGAGTATCTGTGTTACGGTTGAAGAAGTCCTCGTAGCTGAAGCCCTCTGACACGTCAAACTCTTTTCCGTCTTCTTCGGCGGTCTCCTTCGTTATCGGCTGTAGGCTCAGCTCAGACCTGAGGGCAACGGAGATTAGAAAGAAGAGATGATTGTGAATGTGAAGGGTGGCTGTGCTTTAGGACTCACCTGTATGAATCAAATGGTACACAGAACTCCTCATTCGGAGAAGCTTTCCCCAGACATGTCGATCCCTCAAAAACGTTGAATGGTATTGTGAAATGATTGATAATCTGTAAAGAATATGGAAAAATAAAATCACAGATGCACAATAAATTATGGTCTCTTGTGCATTTTTATGCGATCTTCCAAGATTATACAAATTATCTGAAGAAAACAGCTAATTTTCTCTTCTTTCAAGGTACCTGAAAAGGAGAGCGGATCTTGATGTATTTGCTGCCCTCCACAGAGGAAATCTGACAGACGAGGAACCGAGTGACTCCTGAGTTGTTGTGCATGACACGGTACATTCCCCGTCCCACTTTGATCAGAGGGATCACACTGGTGGAAGTGTGGCCCTCTGGAACTAAAAACATAAAAAAAACAAAGAGTTAATTTTTTATATGCTAAAAGTCAGGATAGAGACAATAATACATACTGAATGTTTCTTATTAGATAAATGAACTCGATAAGAAGGAAGATAAAATTGAAATATTGAATTTTAAGTTGTTTTTGTTTAATGTGTTGCCTACAGTGGTGAACTTCCTAAATAAGACATTAGAACCACAAATTTAATTAGATTCATGTGATCGACTAAATCAAGATAGAGCTTAGTTGTCAAGTGGAAGACAAATTATACACAGTAAAAAAAAAAATTCTAGACACACTCATGAAAAGTGTGCAATGTTCAGATATTAGACAAGTACAGTTGGTGAAGAAATACTGGAAAAGAAAAATGATGCTACAACTTACTGACACAATAATTTCCAGTTCTGTGTGGCTCTATCAAACATTCCTAATAGAATACATTGAGGTTTGTGTCTGTGATTTGATAAACAGTGGTACTAACTTTGCTGCAACGTGTGAAGAAACATAACGATTAGAAACACACAGGCGACCTGGATTTAAAAAAAAAAAATCATCCAGATCTAGAGTAGCAGGCAACTCACCAGGATGTATGTAGTAGTCTTTTTCACTCAGCGAGGTCATAGCTGAGAACTGATCCGACTGTGTCGTGACTGAGTAGTCCATCCCAAGGCTTTCGCCATCCTGCAGTTTCACAGTGTGTCTATCGCTCTGCTTGCCGATGGGGGAAAACATCTCACTGTGCCGCACAGAGACAGGAAGACCCAGCCTGTTTTTCACCACAAAGGGAGCTTCATCCTTTTGAAAACACTCTGCAGTCTGCTTGGCAGCTTCTGCAAACGCCTTAAGAATGAATCAGATAAGAGATCAAAACACAAGCTTAAGCAGGCGACAACGATGGAAGCAATTCTCTGCTTCTCTTACAGCGCCCAGGTTGTTCAGCATGGTGAGTCCACACTTGGAGAGCGTGATGTTGAGCTGGTCCTTACTGCTGATTGTAGTTACTGTCCTATAGTCTGGAATGTTGTAATCCACATCATCTGACAAAGTAGGCTTATTCACTGGCTTCTTCTTCATCTGGTTGCAAAACATTTAACTGTAAGACACAGTATGTGTGTGTATATGCGACTTTGCTTTGACTGGATTGTTGCCGCTACCTTCAGGCTTAGAGTCCAAGATTTGAAACGTTCGCCCGTCTCATCCTCCAGGGGCTCCAACAGCGGCTCCCAGACGCCCAGCATCTCATTGTAATAGTGAACCTAAAAACACAACAAAAACTTTCAGAACGTTTTAGATGAGTATTTATCACTGAGAAATAGTTTTATTTCCCTCATTTTACCTCGAGAGTGAGCTCGCTCTGGAGGTTGATGAGTGTGGACCAGTTCTTCACGTCTCCGTGAAAGGAGGACTTGGCGAGAAGCATAGGGATGGTGCGGTGTCCCACTCCAGCTTCCAGGGTCACACAGATTGAATCTATGGTCAACTGCAAAGACAAATATGTTAATACAGCACTCAGCTCCAACTTTGCATATTTATTTTGTGTTTAAAGCAACACAAAACAATTATCCAGAAATATCCAGATTTTTGAATAGATCAATATCTTAAGAGAGAGATAAATAAAATAATCTTTGCAAAGTTTGGCAAAAATCAAATAAGCTTAATAATGCGAGTCATAAATACCTTCAAGGATTCTCCCTGTGGAATGAGTGGCGTTAGAGACTTTGTATCTTCATCCCCCTCCTCTTCCAAGAACCAAAGCTTGAGCTCCTTCCAGTGTCGTTTCTCCCACAGGTTCACGGGAACGGGGCTCTCCTGCTCCTCAGGAGTCTCAGCCTGAGGCGTCAGCGCCGACTGGATGGTGATCACTGTGTTGATGATGACAGGAGATACCTGGGAAGACAATTATTACACAACAAGAAGAATAAAAACTGCTTCCAATGAATCCCCCAGTTTGATTCACTATTCCTGTTTACAGTAGAAAAATAAAGACATTGAAATAATTCATGTAAAATGTTTTTATAAAGTGTTTAGCTTTATAACACTAGGAAACATATTCTCACCAAGTACAGAGCCATTTCAAAAGGCTGTGTAGTTTTGAAATGAGGAAAATGTTTGAAGGAAGTAGAAACTTTTATGATTTTGTTTTGAGGAAAAAGAAAAAAATTGTGACACTGCAAATGAAATATGCACCTTTAGAGAGAGAGCGTTAATCTCAACTTCCATAGCCTGAGGGCCCGCAGGAGGCTGAGAGCTCCGATAGTGAACCTGACATGGCTGGAGGACGGTGGTCACATGGTTCTTCCTAATCTCTCTTAAGAAGGGACAAGCCACAACCTGAACACACAAACATACTCAAGTTATTTATGTGTAATCTGAATATGAATGTATTCATAGGAAATATATAAACCTTTAGATCTTTGATGGAAGCGGTCATTGTTGACTCTGCTCCACTTATCATTGACACTTCACAATATGTGGTCATCACCAAGGCGGGGGCGTCGGCACGCGTCAGGTCGGCAACAAACACAATCTCTGGGTTACGCACCACAACGGTCATCTCCATCTTTGACACCGGACCTGCAGCTGCACCGGAGAGCAACAAAGAGCAGCAATGAAACTCCGGCTAAATCAAGGGTGGAGAATTACTTTAAATATCTTCAAAACAAACTGAGAAACTTATAGAAGAATCATATACAGGATTCCAACACATTCATATAAAAACTTTACATTTTTCTAGCCTCAGTTCTTTCTACTTCTCAAGTGCTTTACATGAACTGAATGAAAAAAACAAAGAACAAATCTATATTCTGAATTTATGGCAAATATTTCTATAGCAGGCGATGAAAAAAGGAGGAGCAGAATATGAAGAGAAAGACACAAAGAAGAAATTAAGAAAGGAAAAGGGCAGGTCAAGGAAGTCAGTCAGTCAGAAAGAATGAACAGTTCAGATGCAGAGCTGACGACTCGACCTCATCTCAAGGTTCCAGTAAGTCAGATTTAAGACTTTTTAAGTATTAAAATTTAATATTAAAAACTATGGGGGGATGATTTGGGTAACGCACTACACAAAAACTTTTGCCAAACAGAAAAGTCCCACAAAAAAAAAACCCAATAAGATTAAATAGTCCAGCCAGGACAAAATTTAAGACCTGTGATTAACGTATTTAAGCCCAACTTACATTTTTTTAAATGTAAAATATTTCAAGGTCTTAATTTTAGATGCATCACTTTATGATTTAAAAAAAAAAACTTTTTAAATATGCAAGATACATAGACACCCTATCAACACAAAGAGATGCATAAAACTTGTGCATGAAAATAAAAAGTCCATCCAACAGGCCAGCTGTATATTTGACTGGCAGAGTTTTAATTCCCCAGTCCATAAAATGTCATACTAAATATTGCATCCAAGCAATCCCTGCAAATACAAAATCTGTGATTTGATCAATTCTGCAGCTCTAGTGTGTGGCAACAAAAATCAGAATTGGCAAAAAAAACAAAAAAAAACAATTGATGACAAACCAAACTGACAGAAATCACAAAAAAAAAACTAAAACTGAAAATGTTTTAACAGATCAACTCACACAAGTCTTTAGACGTGACAGAGGAATTAATGTTCTTCTTTTCTCCAGCACCAGTGTTGCTTTTGGCTTGTGGCCCCTGAGCAAATCCCTCCTTGGTGGCTTTGAGGAAAATATCTGCCACCGTGAGCAGGAACTCCATGCTGGCACACAAGTATACATCCTGTACCACTGTCTCTATGTTGGTACCATCAAGTCCCTGTCGGTAGTTCACCTCCACCATCATGTTCTGCTCAGCACCGGGCCGCAGTTGCATCATCCTGCAGGACGACATAAGACGTGATTTGGGTTTCCATAAGTTACTGTGATTAAAGGAGCGCAATGAAAAAAAAAATGGCTGCAATTTTTAAGTCTTTATGAATAGAATATTATTCTAGAATATTTATAATATTTGTTGTTATTCCATAGACTTCTGAGGGCTTTAATAACATTATTAAAGATTAAGACACTAACTGGCTATAATAAATCTCAGTCTATTTTCTCAAACCTTGAGGTAACCATCTTGATTCTTGGTCTCTTGTCATCTAGGAGGCACGTAGAGAGTCGAACTGATGCCTTCATGGAGCTGTCAGAGAACATGTGGACAGAGGTGGAGATGGTGCCCAGAGTAAACTCTGCCAACTTCAGCTGTTCATCATGACAGTCTAAGTGTTGGATCTATAAAACGAATCATAGTATGTAGTTTATATTGGGATCTTGGTTCACATTAAGTTACAAGAGAGATGCACAGAGAAATCTGCACAGGATCATTTTCAGCTTGATCGATCCTAATCAGCAACTGACCCATCTGAATCTCAAAAATTCAATCTTCATCCAGTCTGTAAATCAGGGGTGTCCAAACTGTAATCAGATGTAATTGTTTTTATGTGTGTATCTTTGTCTACATACCACGTTCTCATTAGGGATGAACAGAACCAGCGTCATGGAGTCGAACTTGAAGTTCAGCTTGAGTGTCGTCTTCAGCTTGCTGTGTTTCTGGGTCTCAACCACAGCAGCTGTCACCACCGTGTTGCCTGCTGTAACGTTAATATTGCAACGGGTTAAAACGGTGAACAGAAAATAAAGAACACCCTTTCAGAATCTATCAGGGGATTTTATGATGGAGAAAATAAACTACCTAACTGATCATAAGAATGATCATAATGTTCAAACTTTAAATCAAGTTTATTTATTCACACATGACAGCGTTTTTAATTATATGTACTGTACTCGCCTGGTTTTAGGGACTCATAAATCAAGTAAGCAGATATTTTTTAAACTATTACACTTTCAGAAACAATGGCATAATCTTACAGCTGGTGGGTCCAGTGGTTCCTGAGCCCTGGGACTCTTTGTTGGACACAGAATCAGAGGACTGGTCAGTGGTGGGCAGAACCGCTGGAGGCTGAACAGCTTCAGACTTCTCCGACAGATTCTCGCTCAAAGTCTTCAAGACAACAGTCATGTCATCCTGGCAGAGGATCAGCTGTCAGGAGCAAACATGGAACATAATCAAAAAGAAAACATTCAGCTTGAAACTGATGGAAACTTCTGAAATAAAGTATATTCATCTTGTGTGAATATACAAAATTATGAATAATTAATTTTTGATCAATTATTATTTGATACTTGTCCTCAGTGCAGCTGTACATGAACACTTACACCCAAAGGCTTAAGATGAGCAGTGATCTCTATATCAGGGATGCTGTGGTACCAATTAGCCGAAAGATTTCGTTGGATTTCCAGGTCCAGGCTGACCGGCTTCAGCAGCTGAGTCTCGCCTTCAAATTTCCCATTTTTGTAAGTGGTTCTGAAAGCAAAAGCATCACAACAGTTCCTAAGATGATGAATAAAAAACATGGGATGCGTGTAAACTCCATCTGTGGACGGTCACACTTTTGGCTCAGACCTGTACATCTTGAGGTCGGTCAGTTTCATGATCATTTTATCCACAACCGGCGGGATTGTAGCGTCGCTTTTGGACGGTTGCTTGATGAAACGGTTCTTTACAGACAGGAAGCCAAGATCAGCAACAATGACGTTTGAAGAGGAGGAAGACTGGGGGAGGAAAATCACAGGTGCGTTGAAGTGGACGTCAAGAGCAATTCGAGTGCTTCTCTCTGCCAGCTCCTTCACACCAGAGGCTGCCTTTTCTGCAGCCTGAACCGTCACCTCAGTGAGGGCTTCTTTCGCCTGGTGGAAATTATTAATGAATACCTGAAAGGAAGAATAAGTGGAGAATAATTTTAAATCCAGTAATAGTGCTGTAGACGAACCCAAGATCAGTTCAGAGTGAAGTGATCCTTACCAGGATGGAGGAGACAAACTTGTTGAGGAAAATAACCTCAATGCAGCCGACTTCCAGTGTGACAGACGTGTCAACATTAGACATGTCGAGGTAGGCATCGCCTTCTGTTGCCCCTGTGTGGTTCAACATCCTGAAGGCAAAAACTTGCTTATCTGCAATAGAGACAGCCTGAAAAGAAGGGAAATATAATAGGAAAGATTTACATAAAACTGTAAAGAAGCAAAGTGTAAGTAACCAGTGAACTACAGAGGACAAAGTAGATATATAAGAAGAAGTGAACTGAAAAATGTGTAATTCAATCGGCCTGACAGTACAGCTATGGAGAGAAATAAGCTGGTGACAGAATTTAGTGACTCATTTTTCCGAACAAAGAACAAACCACATCAAAGTGCCAGCAGGTCCTGCTAACATCAGCACTCCTCGATGAGGAATTATTATCTACTTCCAGTATCAGTGAGGAGATAATATGAAGCAACAGGAACAACAAAACTGTTGAGAAACTGGTCAACAGGAAACAGCATTTTATTAAAGCTTAGTTTAGACTTCTCTGTTTAAAAATCTAAAAGCCTTGTGGATAAAAAAAGAAAACTGCTTCTTGTTCCCTGGAAGACTGGATATAAAATTGTCCCTGGTCCTTTAAGATTTAGGAGCCTGAGCTGCTCCTTTGATAACTGAAAGCTGAGCATTTAAAGCAATGTTGTTGATTTTTTTAATCAATTTGAAGAGTCTGATTCTGTCTATGATGAAACTTGCTGGATTTGAAAATGCTGAAAGTGTTTTGGAATCTCAGGTAGCATAAAAATCTACCTCCAACAGAGAATCATTGATGCTAACCTTTACTAACTCTAACGGTGCTAAACATGTGAATTCCAGTTGCTAAGTAAATATCAACTATAAAATTAATAATGAAAAGCTGTTTAATTGCACAGTTTCCAGTGTGGGGTAGAAAAATATCCCATCCTATTTCTTATTTTAGGATTGTGGTCGGGATGCAGAGCTACTTGTGCCCCAAAATTTGGTTAAATTTTGGTCAAATTTAACCAAAATTTGGTTAAATGTTCTGATTTCCAGTAATGCAGACACAAAAAATTCAACTTTTCACTGTATTTGATAAATCACTGATATATCAACAACTAACAGTAAAACTTTCAATCATTTAAGGTATGGACAAAAAACTGTTCTTTATGAGAAAATTAAGATGGCTAATATAGATTTTGGTCAGAGCTCTACAAAATTTGAGATCAGAAATTGGCCAAAGAATAATCAGCAGGTGTAATCTCAAATTACGCCTGTTTACCATAGAAATTTAAAATATCCTGAGAGGTTCATGTTCATGCTTCTCTATAAGAACAATACACAAATAAAAATGTCAGAAAAGTCGACAACTGCATGTACCTTCTTGTATAACGCGTCCTTGTTGCAGTCCAGGATCACAATGCTCTTTAGGTTGGCGAGGATCTCCATGTTCTTCTTCCTCATCATGACATCAGTAACCAGACCTGAGGAGTCAAAACAATCACACACTGTCAACAATTTCTTTACAAATGCAAAACCAGAAGATATTAGGAAGCTGAGTCAACAGAAAACTTATAGTAAATTAATTTAAAAAAAGAAATCTGTACCCAAAGAGGATTTCTTGTCATCTGATACAATAAAACAAATTTAAGGAAGGCATTTCTGCTCTTAGCTCCATCTGGAGCACTGCTGTGTAATATAATATCTCACACACCTTCAATACTTATCTCTGATATTTGAGCGTTCTGCCCTCGAATGAACACCTTCAAGCAGCGCAGATCAGCTCTCACACGAAGATTCACCATGTCTGCAAACTTTGAGCTTTTAGAGGCTGAAAAAAGAAGGGAGAGAGATTACAGAGGAAACCCTGAACCCTAAAATTAAACAAACAACACTTGGCAATACTTTCAATACAGCAGATAAAAGATATTCAGCACTAAAATATCCTCGATGTTTTTTCCACATTACAATGTGTAGAAGTAGATACTTTTTTTCTTGGTTACAGCCGTTTCCCCCTTCTTCTCCTCCTCTTTCCCTGCCTCAGCCTCCTCTTCCTCTGGGATGGTGGGCAGCTCCTCCGGCCCTCCCTCCTTCTTACTGGATGGAGGAAGGAGGTTACTGAGGAAGCTCATGGTGTTAAGGAGAGCCTCCGTATGCAGATGAACGTCCAAAGACGAAAATGCCACCTGACAAGGAGACAGTTTTAATCAAGGATTTTGATAAAAATGACCAACTCTGTAATAAGGGGGCAATTTATGCTCAAAAATTAGAAATACACCAATCAATCAACCACTTTTGATTTAATGATCAGCAGATCAAATACTTTTTTTTCCTGTTTACAGAATGGATCAAACCAAAAAGTACCAGTTTTTAAACAGGTTAATGAGCAGCGTGTTCTCATTGCTCTTTATTTTAGGCTTTAGTTCAGATCAGATGAAGGTGTCCTTTGAGGCATAAATTATGTCACTTCAGATAATGAGATAATCTTGCAAATCTTTTCATTTCTGATGGGTGTCAAAACTAACTTGTATGGTCAATGTCTGCATTTAGCTGTTTAATGAAAGTTCATCAAAACTTGAGTTCATGTTGTCGTCCTTAGCAAAAGAAATGAGAAGTGAATCACAGAAAATCAGAAACTGCACTGATCGATTTGAACATAAAACTTTGATTTCTTTTCAGCACTGAAACGGTTTTTCAAAAAAGAAAACAAAAAAAAATTCATTAAAACATAACAGAGCATTTTGAACATATTTACTGTATAACATCTGAAAAACAAATGTTTGTCTTCTATTTATTTCTCACCTTAATGAACTGCTCTGTGTTTTTATGCTGAGACTTAAACTCAGGACCATTTTTATCCGCCTAGAAGGAAGACACAATTAATAACAATATTGTTTATTACCGTTTTGAACATACAATTGAAAACAGATGTTACATACACTATAGAATAGGTCACAACTTTTTTTTAAATTACTAAACTTTTCCATTTGTGAGTACGACAAATAAATGTATTTGGTAAATAAATTTTTAAATGTACTTATTTTTATTCAAATGTTTACATACAGGATCCTTAATATTTGTTAAAATTTGCTTTTTAAGCTGTATGACTTTGCTAACATGTTTTGGTTTTCCCTCCACAAACTTCCTACTCCGCTTGCTGGAAATGTAGTTGGATTTAAATTCAGACACTAAAAAGAAAATGTTGACTCTCTGTATACCATGTATGTAAACATCTGGCTTCAACTGAATTTATTCTGAGCTCATCTGCTTTAATGTGAGTGGAAAAAAGTACTTTGATATACTGCAAGATGAGAAGGTCAACTTCTGAGTTGTCTAAAGTGGTGATCAGCTGAACTTGCTTGTCTTCAGAATCTACACAGAGGATTGAAACAAAGCGTGAGAAAAACACCACAACAACTCAAACCTAGCTGTTAGTTTTGACATAGAGTTGAGTGAATCATTTACTGACCCAGGTATTCGGGACACTTCAAGCAGATCTCGCGCAGGAAGGTGTTTGACGTCATGTCGAAGGTGCGGAGCGTCAGCTCAGTACCCAGACCCTCGATTTCCAGTTGGAGAACAACGATTTCCTGAGCGCCTGACAGACGACAGAGCTGAACAGACAACTGAAACATGGAAGAACAAATGAGAGGACAAAGAAGACATATGTTAGACAAATAACACCAACCTCTGAAAGGTGTCTTACAAAGCCAGGGCGACGTTCAAGAACAAATATTCACCATAAGCATGCAAGATTACTTTTACAGGAGAAATAAACAGAATTTTTTTTTTTTTGCAGATTTACTATATAAGGTGTTATCTAGCAGTTCACACTAAATAAATGTAAGAATGTTCTAATTATGCACCTGCATTTTACTTTTGTTGAATGTCAATTATTAGAAAACTTCTCTGCAACAAAACCCTCAAATTACCTACTGGTTTTGCAAAATAGTTTTTACCTCATTGATCTCGAATCTCATTATGAAGTCAGTCATGTTCTTCTGAGGATCTTCTTTAATGAGATTCGTTCTTTTGCTTAAATCGGCGTAGCATAGCGGCATGGGATTGTCCGGGAAGAACGCCTTCTCTCCGATCGGAGAGCTGGGGGCGTCATAGAACAAATCTTCCTGTGAACCTGTCGGATTTACAAAACAAAAACTATTTAATTCTTTTACATAGTGTGGAACAGGTTCACCTTTATATACAGATGGTAATGTAAGCTGGAATTTCAGATTTTGTTTTTTCCATGCAGAGTGAAATCTGAGCCTCAAATGCTAGAGTAAGTTGTTGCATCGGAGTATATTGTTAATTGTTCAGGAGTCTCCTGCTGTGTCTCACCCAGAGAGGCGATGCTGATACTCTCACAGGACTCAAAAATGATCGAGGAACGCTGGTCGACTAAACTCAGGTGTTTTCTCGTAGTGAGCTGAGGAGTGAACGACTGCTTCGGCTGAGGAAGCACACGCATAAAATAAAATCCATCAGGCTCATCAGCAATGACTTTCCCAAAAGAGTTAGTATTCCCACAAGTTAGCTGATTTTTCTTACCCTTACAGAAGAAGCGGTGCTGCGGGCTGCAGGTCTGCTCTCAGGCAGTGGGATGCTGTCCACCAGCTCCAGAACACTTCGGAGTTTGTTGTCAGAAATCCGAAGAGACAACAGCGGGAGTTCACCAAACATTTTATACCTACAACACAAGAATTGTAACAAAATTACACAACTTTCAGCCAAACTGACTGTGTGGTTTACAGACTTTAGCCTTCAGTAAAACATCATCACTCAAAATATATTTGGCAATACATAAAATATATTTTATTTTCCTGCAATCTGGTAATTCTGCACTGCTTCCTGCTGCTTGTTTGAAATATAATCTTATCATCTGTGGGTGCACAAAAAACAACAGCTCATCTCTTTAGTGTATAGAGAAGACAACTGTGCACTTACTTTGCCATACGTGTGTCGCTCACAACCATGGCCCTGCTGACAACCACATTCATATCCACAGGCTCCAGGATGTGGAGTGGAGACCGTTTCTGTTTGCGAGCTCTTTTCCAGTCACCATCTGCAGATAATCACAGCCTCTTTATTTTTCTCCTCTTTCAACACAGATGCTACAGCTGTTCTGTTTTTTAGAGTAAGTGAAAAAGCTGATATTCACTGATTAAGAAGAGTGACTTTCCACATCATGGCTTTACATGTTTTTCAGAATTAAAAATATTTTTGAGCGGTGGTGTAACATACACCCCTTATGATTTTAAAGTCACTTTTTGAACATTTCTGGTGTGTTTTATAAAAGATAAAAACATCTACATGTCTTTTTACTCCATTAAATATTTAAAAACTTCTTTTTTTTTCCAATTCTGTGACCATAAATTTGATTTTACAAATATATTACACCAGAAAAAAGCAATACAATGGGTCTTGAAGGACCAGTGTTAATAAACATAGACAACACAGTGAACATACTTTTCAATAATGCACTACAGAACTTAAGTTTGACATTTACAAACAGCAAACCCTCAAACTAGCTGGTCTTTTATCAGACATAGTGCAGGTGTACAAACACTCGCATGGCATTTGGGGATGGTTGAATGCTACAGGCAGCTGGGTTTAGACTCATTATCTTTATCTTTTCACCCTTTCCAAATAGTCAAGTTAGTGTATGTAACCTCATTTAAGCCAAGATAGTGGTGGAGCACAGAAACAGATGGGGGAGGGGCAGTGCTTCGAAGACCAGATTATGAATTCATTGGCACATTCTCTGACATCTTATGAAAAAGGACTTTCAATTATAGGAACTTTTAAAGGGTAAATGTGATTATCTGAAATGGTAACTTATTAAAATGTTGTCATATCTTGATATCTGTGACTGGAAGATGACAAATGGTGACTAAACAAATGAAGGATTTACTTGTTTCTGCTCCGAGTACCTGGTTTACTGTACAGCAGCTGCAGGCTGCTGAGCTGAACGTCAAAGTGGTCGTATGCTCTGGACATGATGTCTTCAATCTTGCTGGAACCCACTGACAGCTGCGGCAGATCCTTCTTGCTTAAACTGGACATCTAAAAGCCGTAGAAGAAGAAGTTCAAATCTGCTCTTTGAGTCACATTTACTCAGCTTTAAGGTTTTTTGACATCTTCTGACCCTGAAATGACCAAGATCCAAAAGCACAATATTCTGGGTTCCGTCGAAAAAGCCGGTCTGTGGAATGATGACGTAGGAGGCCATCAAGTTCACCTTCAGGTCGAGAACTTTCTGAGTTTCGATCACGTACAATAAACCTAATGGATGAAACAATCAGTTTATTACTCACTGCTCAAAGAGTTAATAATGTGAAGGTAGTTTTGATTCATACTGCTTTCTTTATTGCTAAGAAAAAAGTTATGGATAACTAGAAGGAAGGAAAGACGGATTTCATTAAAAATCACAGAATAAATTTAGCATTCAGTGTCCAATACTTGGAAATATTTACATAACTCAATACACTGAGGTTTTGTTTTACTCTTACTTAAGAGAAATGGAAAAGAAAGAATACATTTGCTTATTTGGGTATTTAACATTTAACTAAGTTAATGTTAAACTAACTGAGTTAAATTCAGTAAAACTCAGTTAGTTTAACATTAACTAAACCAACTAGTTAATGTTAAACTAACTGAGTTAGTGTACATCATCTTACACTCCCAAGTCAAGGGGTGTAAGATGATGTACAGTTTTATGGAAGGAAAAAAGAACAAACTTAAGGAAGGAAAGGAATGTAAGATGGAAGCAAAGAAAGAAGGACAGAAGGTTTGACTGATGGATGGAAGTGTTGAAATAGGAAATGAATGACATTTATTAAATAAAATAGGGTTGAAGGCAGAAAAGAAAAAACTGAAGGACTGAGGAAGGAAGTAAAGACAGCAGGTTTGAAGGATGAATCAGAGTGATGATGTGATGACTAAATAAAGAAATGAAGAACATAAAGACTGAAGAAAGAACGAAAAAAGGAAAAAATAACTTGCAACAGTCAGAAGACAACATTGTCAAGAAAATAAAGAGGAATCATATCATCTGAATGCTGAGTTTGTTCAATGCTTAGACGTGCATAGTGTCTGCAGACACCACAAACACACAATTCAGCTGAAAAAAAGGGATGTAAACATGCAGCCATCAGAGAGCTGGGATCAGGCTACTCCCATATAATAGTGAATATTTGTGCGACTCACCAGTGGCTGTGCGGTCTTTGAACTGCTCCAGTTTCATCAGGGTGGCGTTGGTGAGCTCATCCAGCTGCAGGTCATCTGGAGGCCGGAAGAACTCTGACATGTTGTTCACTGTTATCTACACAGAAAGATCAAAAACACTTAATAAACAGACTTCTTACACTTCTTTACAAAGGTCTGAATACATATTGAACTGCTCCACATGCTCACCATAAAATTACTGGCTTCAATGTTGAGTATTTAGGATTTTCTGTGATACATCAGCACAAGGCAACAAATAATCTCAAAGCGGAGGGCAAAGGATCCATGGCTAATGAAAATGGCTTATAAATAAAAATCTGAAGTGCAGCAAACATCTGAATTTGGGCCTTTTTACTCATTAAATTCCTAAATAAAATCTAGTGAAACCAACTCCTTTAGAAATGACTGCACCACTGCACAATCAAATCTCTTCAATACAGTCGTTCTGTTGAAAGTAACAAAGAGCCTTTTGATACAATTTGTGAACAACCAGCATCCTGAAGACCAAGGAACACAGCAGACAGATCAGAAGCAAAGCGCTATGCTCAATCTTCTTTCTCTTGAAAAAAATCCATAATGCAAAAAGTTGTGCCAGACAGAAAACCAACACAGTGCATCTTCCTGAACAAGATCATGCTGTGGGGATGTTTTTCTTCAACAGAAACAAACAAGCTGGTCAATATCAAAATTATAAGGATAACTAAATACAGAGAAGTCCCTAAAGAAGTATTGAGGAAGAAAACAAGATTGGCCTAGTCAAAGCTCTGAAATAAATCAAACTGAGAATATATGGTAAGACTTCTACATTTCTGTTCACAGGTGCTATCTATCCATCTACGTGCAAAGCTGGTAGAAACATACTCAAAAACACTTGCAACTGTAATTGCAGCAATAGGTGACCAAGTGTTTAGTCAGGAGTAACCATTGTTATGATTCCACTTCATAATTCTGCAGCACTTTTTGCTGGTGTGTCACATAAAAGAACACTAAAATTAATTCACTTTTCTGGATAAGATGTAACAGCATAGGAAAAACCTTAGTTGACGGCAATGATGTTGCGTGCACACACGCGCGCACAGACACACAGACACAGACACACAGACACACAACACCAGCAGTCTGGAAAACATCACTCACTGCATCATAGATGATCTCCAGTGGTTGTGACTCAACGTGGAGCCTCTGGTTGGCGCTGTTGTCCAGCGGGTTGGTCTCAAACAGGATGCAAAACAGCGGGGTTCCTGCTCCTGTGGCCGCCTTTCTTGATGAAAGGAGGGTCGGTGCCGGACGCTGAGTGGCCAGACCAGTGATCTCAAACAAACTAAGCTGGGCTGTGACTCTGATAAAAAGGTCCAACAGAGAAACGATCTGATTAGGCTTTCAGATAAATTAAAATCTCAGAAATATAATTTGAAGTAAAACGAGTACAAATTAGAACAAAATAAAAGCCTTAACTTACTTAATGGCTTGTGCTCCGGGTCTCTGTGCGAGTGTGGAATTGAGCTCCCCCACAGTCAGTTTGATGATTTCGTTTTTGTCCTTCTGGTCTTTGATGGACACAGACAGTTTTTCCATGTGGAAATTTACCTTCATTGCTTCAAACTAAAAGCAATGACATAGCAGTTAATATTTTTATCAAGAATGCACACGTTACCGTCAGCGTCTGCAGCTGCTGCTTTAACTGCAGTCGCTTGATTAATATTTAACCAAAGTGATTGTGATAGTGAATATAAAAAATAAAATAAAAAAATCACTTTTTATTACATTGGAAAGAAATCACCAAAATAGTTTTTTAGTTTAGAAGAGCGATTCTTCTCTGGTGCTGATGTTAATAGTAAAAATATTACATTCGACAATAACCAAGGGACATTGAGGCTGAATAAAGAATGCACAAAAACTATTTACTCTAAAAGGTGAATAGAAAATAAAACATAATCACATGTCACTGACTGAATGTCCCATTGTAATATTCATTTTTAGAACTTTAAATGTAATTTGAGAGACTTTTTTGTTACATGCCAACTCTCTACATCTTAACACACACAGATGATTATAGTAGAATTTGACAACAATTTAAATTTTCCTTCAAATGAAGTTGGATTTGACAATTGTTTTAAAAGGTCTGCAAACATATTTAGCTCTCTAAGGTAGTTTTGATATTCTTCTGAAAAACCCAACCATCATAAACGAGTGAGGTGATTTCAGAGGGAAGTGACTCACGTTCTTTGGCAGGTTGGGGTTGGCTGCAGTTTCACTGTATCCGATGGCAGTGTAAAGTTTGGCTTTCTCATCCACAGTAAACAACCCATCAAATGCTGACACAAAGAAAATGAGAGAGACAAAATGTAAAAAGGCAGTGGCATTAAAAACAAAGTCCTTACTGACAAAATTATATATGTGACACTTTTGGCAGGCTTTTAACTTCAACTTCTGTTCCCTCCACTGTCCTACTCAATGTTTGGTTTAGAGTCTTACTTCCAGTTTTGACCTCTTTGGTCTGTGCCTCAGCCTCTCCTCCCCAGTTCCACATCCAGCTAAGCCAACCCTGGGACTCCTCCTCCTCCATCTGTTTCCCTGGACGATAAATACGCAGTCCGGCTTTGCTCGCCTGGGGAAGAATCATAATAAAACTCTGAAACAAAACCAAATTTACACCATGTTCTAAATTATTATGCAAGTAATATTTCCTCAGAGTTTCTTAAATGGTCAATGCAAACGATGGTCAGTATAATTTTCAAGTCATGAACTATTACAGTATAAATCAAATTTTACTGAACAAATAATAATTTGGAACACAATCTATAGTTTATGTAACATTGTTCTTCAGTAGGAGCAAACAGAGGAGATTTCTAAGCAACTAGATTCATCTAATTGTAGTCCTTTTTGTACTATAGTTCATTGTGACCTTCTTCGCTATAGAAAGGCTTTAGCTGCTGTGATAACAATGGATTCACCATAAAAATATGCACAGATCATAACACTGGGACCAAACTCACTCAGTCTAAGGAAGTTTGATAAAGCAGATGATCACAGCTGCAATGAATTAATGGAAATAGATACACTGTTCCTGTCAAATACAAAAGATTCCAGGTTTTTACCTCCACTTCAGCTTGTTGTCTCGCCAATGTGATGTTGAAAATATCTAAAGATTTCTGTGTAGCCTGGGAACAAAGAAAATCATTATAATTAAACCTCTTTTTATCTAATTATTGCAATAAATAAGCATTAATCAAATGTTCTTTGTTAAAAGAATTGTGATAAACTAAGGCAAAAACTCAGCATTAAAAAAATTATATTGTGTGAGCATCAACTTTACATCAAAATAAAAAAATTAGTTAGCTGTGCATTTTATTTTCCAAAGACAAAACTTGAGCTTTTCCTCACAAAATCCCCAATTCGAAGTTAAAAACTAATTTAAACGCAGTTCATCCCTGTCCCACCTCCAACTTTTCGAGCAGCTCCACACTGGGCTTTTTGCTGGTGATCTTCCTCTTGTAGAGCTCTCTGTAACACTTCACTGTTTCCCGGTGGCATCGGATGTGTTGCCATGACCACATGTGGAGATGAGGCTTCACGTCCACCTCCAAGATGCCTGTGATCACATATTTCCACCTGAAATCCAGGAACATAAACGCATTTGTGTCAGTAAAAGTAGGTGTGCAGCAGGCAGTGGTGGTAAAAAGCACTCAGATGTATTCTGACCATATGTGAGCATTTCTGTGAATGTGGACCTCGGGTCTGTACTTCCTGTATGGCAGATTTCGTGACATCATATCCACTGAGCCCAGCAGCTCCAAAATGCTAATGTACTGGAAAGACAGGAAGTCGGTGATTACAGAGCAGCTCAGCGCGCTCTTATCATCCAACGTTGTTTACCTTAAACGTCTTTATTTGCCTTTAGGATTTTCCAGTCAAATTCCACAGACCTGGCCTGAAGAGAGACGCACTAACCTGAGGTTTGTTGAGTTCAAAAGCCACTTCGCTGAGGTTGACCATCAGGTCCACTTTAGGAGAAGAGAAATCCACATCTGATCTCGGATTCATTCGCAGTTTTGCATTTGCGGATATAGGACGAAAGACTGGAAACCGGCAAAAGGAAAAAAAATATATATATTTTTTTTAGCAGTTATTTTGTATAAATAAAGGACATGGATTTCTAACCATATGACACATGTTTCCTCTTATTCTCTTTAGCAAGAATAATCAATTTACAAAATTCATACTAGTGGTTGCAAGGGAAAATTACAAAAATAATGTTTATGATATTTGGTGATAATCTCTGGATATAGTGGTAGTGATTAAATGTTTGTAATACTGTATACACATACAGTGCTTTCCAAAAGTGCTTATTTGTCTTAAAAGTTTTTACATTTTGGTACGTTATCACCACAAATTTTTAAAAAGTTTATTTGGTTACAGTTCTGTGCTGGTCTATCACATAAATCTGAGCACAGTACATTTTGTGGTATATGTGATGCATATCATTTGCAGACTGAAGAAATAATCTCAAAAGATAACTTTCCTAGGTTTCATCAGATGAACTGTAAAAATATTACAAAACAAGAGGCAGTGGCTCACTCACTGAAGTCATGGCTGACAGGAACAGAGGGTTTGATCTCCATGCTGTTCTGAAGACATCGCTATTAAATTGGAAAACAACATCTCTGTTAATGTGACTATTTATTCCCTTTTGCATCATACTTTCACATCAGTCTTTTCCTAAAGATCAAAAAAATGTTTTCATATCATCTGCAAAAGACATTTCAATTGTGCAAAGTCCAATTAAAGAAAACTATGGTAAATTTGAGCAGGTAGAGACAATCCAGTGACTCACCAGGGCTTCATCTGGACTGTGATTAGAGAAGAGAACCGAGTTCACATTCCAGTAGGCAAATAAGTTGTTCAGCTGAACCAACTGATGACAAGCAAAATACAAACAACTTAGTCATGAGGAGCGACGAAGCTGTTCACTGATGATGCATAGAGTTGACATCTAGAGATTTGGTCCAGAGCCCAGAGCCAATAAAAAACAAAAGTGTTTCTGAGAACTAAACTGACTGGTGGAAATTATAGTGGTTAACAAATAGTACGCAGCACAACACAAGAAGCACTGCCTAGAAATATACAATTTAAAAGTGATGAAAAAAAGTTTAGTAAAAATTTCTTACCTTGAAGAAAAGCTTGGAGTGTTCATCTAGCAAACTGGGTTTCCAGTGATTATCAGCTGTCTGTAAAAGCAAATATTATATTATATTATATTATATTATATTATATTATATTATATTATATTATATTATATTATATTATATTATATTATATTATATTATAAGAAAGGATATAACAAATTACTTGAAGGCTGAGGTTTTTAAGCGACACTCCAAATGACAAAGGACAGTTTGGATTAGTGATCTGAGGAGACAAACACACACATTGTTATCAACATCCCTGCAAGCTATTGTAGAGAATTAAAGTTATTTTTACTGATATTTAACTGAAATACTCACATCATCCTCATAGCGAACATGGATGTTAGAGATCTTGACCTGCAGGTTTTTGATCACTTGTGTGACAAGCTTTTCCACAAAGGTGTCCTGCTTCTCTAGCTTTGTGTTCTCTGTGAAAACCCAAACAATTTTGAGTATTTGTTCTGAATATTTTTTTCTGTCGGGTTTTACCTTCATTGGAACGGCCCAGTTACCAATCTCAGGGTTTCCCAAGGTTTTACAAAATTATTGCTTCAAATCGGCTACAAACTGTATATTAGTACAAAAGGATTTATTAATTATTGTATTCTGCTTTTTTTAGTGCTTTACATAACTGCATTGGAACTGGGTTTGTATATATTTGCAGGCGAGGATTTACATTCTGAGATTTGTTACATTAGCTGTAAATTGCTATTATGATCTATAGCATCTGCAAAAACACATGACAAATGCTGCTCAAGCAACATGTAGCCTACATTTCTAATTAAAGGTAACAGCCTTTAGGAGATCAGCAGCTGCATGCTGCTGAAGTATGTCGTCATATTTGGTCAATCAGTAATGCCTGCTTGATAAATTAGTTTCTAGTTTCTCTTTCACCTCTGATGGCTTATCTCAGGATGTTCCTGAACCTGTTAAAATGTCTTTATTTGATGATAAATATTGTTGGACAGAAACACAAATCTCTCTTTAATAGTCAAAGCTGAACTCTGACCTTGTTCTGCAGCCTTGAGTTTTGTCTCCTCTATTCGATCAAGCTCCCTCTGACGAGCCTCCTGTAGCTGCTTCTCCTCCTTTTCTGCATCATACTTTATACCTGGAATCAAATGACACACCACAAAAATATATTAAATATAAACAGAGGGAAACAAGTGTTATCTTACATGTCACCAAAACTGGTGACATGTAAGATGGGAGGTGTATATCAGGCAAGGGAGGTGTATATCAGGCACAAGTAGGCAAATTTATTATTAATATGAACAAATAACGAGTGGATCAAACATACTGTTATCAAGGTTTAAATATTTTTATATGGTTTAACTAGTATTGATCTCTTATTACAGCAAGAAATCGACAGCATTTAGTAGAATTCTGTGTTGTAAGGCTGCTCCTAAAAACAGAAGGAAAAAAAAAAATCAAATCTGCCATTTGAGATACTCAATAATGAAAATGATGCAACTTTTTCACAGTTTGACAAAGACATAACCAAAATTATTGATAGAGGAAATTATATTTAAAAGAGGGATATAATAATTTATTTAAAAAAAATGTTTTTTTAAAGGAGGAAAAAGAGGTTAGACATCTTGGATTTAGTTTTGGAAGTAACCTGAGCTTCAGTTGTCACATACATTAAATATTGACACATGCACAATATTACTAATGTTGAGAGCATGCTTTGCAAAGGCAAGGCAAGACAAATGTATTTGCACAGAACTAGTCATACATACAGTAATTTAAAGTAATTTATAAGAAATGAAGGCAAAGAAACAATCACTTATTGTGTCGTTTAACCTGCATCACTGCGTTGCTGTTTTAAGATAACTGTCGACTCTACCTCTGAATTTCAACACAAGAAGAAAAAGCACTACTCCAACAATTAAATCCTTCCACTAGCTTCCTGTATCTTGAAGTGATTTAAATATTTCATGATTTGTTTTCAAATGTCTTCTAAGACATGCTGCTTAGGAGTTAGCAGCATGTCTGCTGCCTATGCCAAGCTTCAGCTGCGAGCAGCATGTCTGCTGCTTACTTCTAACACTTTTAAAATTCACTTTTTTACTTTTTTTTATTGTTTTTTTATTTCTCTGCTTTTTCCCCTTCTGTAATATACATATTTGGTTCATAAAGGACTTCTCTGTTGACTGTTGCTAATTGCACCTTATATTTGTTGAAGTTTATTTATTTTTGCTTTTGAAAACCTACTAAAGAAAAGACGTTTTACTACCACTAATAATAATATTTTTGATCAAAATGTAAAGCATTATTTAATGCCTTAACTGTGCTTTGATGCCAGTACTTAGACAGCGATCTTACTTGCTGTGGGGACGATTAGCAGATAGACTCCATCTAGCGTGGCCTCCACTGACTGGTTGTAGATGTCCGTCCATGGGATTTTTAACTCAAGACGTCCTTTTAACAAAAAACACCAAATAAGAAAATGCTCATCTAAAAAAAAAAAAACAGCATCACTCAGAAGTAGTAAATTTACCTATGTGACCAGCTCTCACTTTAAAAGGAAGATCAAGTTGACTCTGCAAAAAGAAATAGAAAAGTCCAATTATACTTAAAGAAACAATCAGCTTCAGAGTGTAACAAGTTATATTTAACTCACCAAGGCATTTTCCTTTATTTCAAGATTTTTCAGCACAGCATCACCTATAATGACAGAAATATTTTACATACAGACACAACAAACTACTGTTTGATATTAGGCTCATATATGTAGCGTTTAATCACTGTTCACTGCTCTCGTCCAATACTGGAGCACAACCCCTCACAAAACACATGCCTATAAAAACAGATATTTGAATCCACTGAATAAGAATACATAAATATTATTAACCGTCTGGCATGAAATCAGTCTCACATTTTATTACTAATAAGATTATTTACTGAATTCCAAAATAACAACAATATTTCTACTTTCTTGGAAATTGTCTACACTTAATTAGTATTTTGTAAAATTTCCTTTAACTAATACGATTTTGTGTCAAACGTTGAGGGTATTCGTTCACAAGTTTCTCACATCACTTAACTTTCTGGCAGATATCTTAAAATGTTGCGTAGATATTTACACATATCTCTGCTGATGATGCCATCCAGTTTAGGAATTGCACCTACACAGCATGATACTGCCACCTCCATATGTCAAAGTTGGAAAGGTGTTCTCAGCCTTTCTACATTCATTATAACAGGGGTCCACAACTCCTCAGTGCCACTGTCCTCCAACACACCTGAATTAAATGACCTGGCTTTACAAAACTTAATGACATATCAAGGATGTAATTCAGGTGTAATGAATGGTGTTTATAGTCAGATGTAATTGTTTGAACAGATAGATGAAGCATAGTCATTCAGCTGGAGACCCACAATTTTACAGAAGTTCTTGTATAAATTCTTTTGATTTTTACACAATGTCTCACAAGAACGACGTGTTTAAGATATGCCCTAAATACATCCACAGATGTGCCTCAAAGGTTCTGATTTAATCTGCAATGACAAGCTTTCAAACTAGTGACATCACCTGCGCTTTTCAAGTGGGTTAAAAGCATAGTAACTTTAGAGTAGGTAAATTTCCGACGTTCAAAAAAAGAATTTTAAAAATTTCCTTCATTATTTTAACATTTAGCAGGCAGAAGTACTTCTAATTACTGAATTTTACCTCACATAAACAGGAAAGGATTAGCCTGATTTCAGGTCAGATAATAGAAAAACGATTATATCTGTTTATGAAGCTCATCTAAATGTTTTATTTCATCTCTACATGCAGTCTGCAATAGAGGAATGTAGATGAAAATGTAGACTGCCAACTTGGAAAGTAGAAAATATTCAAAAATAATTAAAAATAACGATGTATCGTTAAATCAACTGCAAGTACATTTTCTAACCCTATCATGTGTCCGACAAATAATAGTGTTACCCAGGTTCTTGGTAACACTATGGAAATACTCGGAATAAACCTGAGGCAAGTCTTAACTTGGTTCCAAAAAAGGGCGGAACCATGAACTGATCCATTCCCAGAAACTTTAAAGACTAAAGGTAAATATAACCCCAGTTAAATAAAATAACAAGAGACAATGCCTGTAGTAAAAAGATAAAGGTGCATTTTCTTTCATCAAAATCACCCAGCGGTTCTAACAAACTAATGAGCGACATTTAGAGAAAGGAAAGTGACACTGACAGCTGGGAGAGTCCACACAGGACTGGTGTGGCGAACGTTCATTAGCATGTAGCATGTTAGCATGGAAAGGTGTTCTGATGAAAGACAAACACAAGTTCGGTTACCTCCCCATATGCCAAGCTTCAGCTGCGAGCTGTCAAGGTTCACAACGTAGTCCCCTAAAAAACGGTTGAGGACGTCAACGACCACACTTTCAAAGACCATTTTGACGCGGTTTTCATCTGTGTTTCATCATGTTTACGTGTAGTGGACTTCTTGAAGCTGACTCTACGTCAGTTTCAGACGTCCATCAGGGATGTGGTTACGTCACGCCGTAACTGCCGACGGAAAACATTTTATGGCAGGTAATTGTAGCATATAATTAAAGACACCCAATTTTGGTGACTTAAGGCTGTCGAAAGGGTTTTAATTGCTCATATAACCGAAAAATCGATGCTTTTATTCATACTATATGATTTTCACTTTCTCATGTCAGGAATAATTTTGTGTTCAATTCATTGCAAAAAAAAAAAAAATAATAAATAAATAAATAAAAATGTGATCTGCAAGAAGCTAGAAATCCTGGCAAGCTATTATATGGTAAAATATACTGTCATACACTCACAAAAAACAATTGAAATACAAAGAGGGCAAGAAGTAACTTGAAAAAAGACTTACATTAACAAACTACTATTTATCTTTATTAATGAAATAAAACAAAGCAAGCATCACTCATACATTTTCTACAACCAAGCCATGCAAACCGAGATGTACAAACAGGGGAATGTTTTTCTATATAGATATCTAGGAAGAAAATAAATTTCAAAAAAAGCCTTTTTTTTTATTGTCTTATATAATTTTTTTCCCCTCCAGTCTTACATTTTTATAGAAGGCTTGAATCCTAGTTTGAGCAGTATCTTGATATAATTACTTATTTTTTTTATGTATGAAACAATCAATAAAGAAATCCCCATGACGATTTCAGAAATTTCATTGGAATCTGAGCAGAGTCTAACAAACATGTAGGCCTTGCTTTTATAAGATTTTACTTCAGCAATGAACATTTTGTCAGCATCGATAAGTTTGCGTTTTAAGAAATGTGGAAACAAAGAACAGCTACATTTAACATTGCTGGTGGAATAAAATACTTTATTAAACAAGTTAACCTTCTTATGGACAAAGTTATATAAAGGCCAACTGGATTTATTTTGATTTTGCAGTGACTCACCTATTGAGCTTCTTTCTCCCACACATCTTCAACTTTCAGTGTCTGGTAGTTGTTCTGTATTACTGTGTATTTTGTTATGACAGATTAAATAGCAAAAAAATACAAAATAAATAAAAATAAAAAATCATGCCAAATCCTGTCAGCAGTGATAATAAGTAAGTTTATACATGAGAAGAGTAGTGGTGCTCTGACAACTGTTCTACATTGAAGGTGTTATAAAGGGATGAATTACTCACTTTTACACATTTACTAAAGAAATTAGGAAAATAACAACATAACATCACCAAGATAGCAAAACAAGTTCAGTGTGTTAATATTTTTGTGGGGTTTTTTTCACCTAAAATACAACTGTGCCACATTGTGGTTACATCAGTTTGTTTTTAAAAAGGCTTGTATTTAATTATTGTCCAAGTAGCTTCCTTCTTAGGTTAGTGTCCCCATTCCTACATTCACTTCAATACTACCTACCTGAGATGCTAATACAAATAAGAGTGGCTAAAAATGAATAATGGTGACAAAGAGCAATCACAGTGTTATCATAGAAAGAAATATTGTTTTTACTGAACTTATAAGATTCAGATCCATTCTTACACCCGATCCTCAGAGGACACCAGCTTGGAAAGAGGTTTACAGATCATCCCGATCACAGTTCCCCTCCTCAGAGCTCCCTCTGCAGTTTTAACCACCACTTTTAACTGGAGCTGCAGCTCCATCAGATCCTTGTGGCTCAGCTCTGTGAAGTAGAAATCTTCATTGAACACGGGTCGACGGCAGCTCCTGATGGTGGCGCTCTCCTGGTGCTGCAGCTTCCCCGGCATCAGGCACAAACTCACGGCACAGTTCAGAGTTTGTCGTTCACTTCCATCCAGCAAGCCCTCCACAGACATCACACGCACTCTGATAGTGAAAGAGATTGAGGAAGCACCATTGGAGAATGTGGTGTGCTCAGTGGAGAGGCGAACTTTACCTTGGCCCTGCAAAGGAAGGACGTGTTCGTGCTGAAGTCTCTCCTGGCAGTGGAGCAGGTCCAGTGGATGGAGAACAGGTGGGGACAGGGTGGGTGGATTTTTATCACTGGGTAGCTGTCTGCAGGAAGAAGTTGGTAAACTTAAACCTAATTTCTTTGGTTTCTTGCTTTTCTCCATGCTATCAATCAGCGAAGGGCAGGAAACGGTTTCTTTAAGACACCGGCTTCTGGATGGGAAAGATTTGGCACTGGAAGGTGTTTCAGCTTCCACGCTTGCTGCTTCTGAGAAGCTTTTGGATACAAAGAGTGGGAAAAACCCTGAAAAAGTTTTTTTCAGAGGGAGTGTCTTCTTTACTTGACTGGGTTTTGTGGCAGAGACGCATCTTTCGAACACATATACAGGCCGTTTTGAATGGAACAAAGACTCTTTCCTTCTAGTGTTGGGACTCTCATAGATCCCAGCCAGGCCGTAACACTCTGCAGAGAATGGCAAAGGTTTTCTTGGAGCCTTCTGAGACGCTAAAGGATCTTCACTCTTTTCCTTCATATTCTTCATTTTAACCTTGAAAGACGGCCTGCTCTTTTGTGTCTGCTGATGGGTGTCCTGCTGAAGTTGGTTCATCTCAGTTTCTAGCATCGGCTGTCTCTTGAAAAGTCGTGGAGGCAGGCAGAACTCAGGGATGTTGTCTGGAGTGATGATGTTCGTGTGAAGTTTCTGTGAGAGGCTGGCCTTTGTGGAGAAAAAAGCATCCTCGTTGTTTTTTCCAATGTAACAATTCAGTTCCAGAGGAATGCTCTCCATGCTCTCTCTGATCTTCCCAAGGACCCACATAACTGCTGGCTTCTCACTCAAATGGCTACCTTTAAATCAAACAAAAAGTATGTTATTTAGGCAACATCACAGAAATCTTTGTTTGTATGTTTTCCAAAAGATCCAACAAATATTATTCTCCCACCTGTGATGTAGAGATGTTCCCTTCGCTGAGATCTGAATGCTCTGACGCATGGGATAGGTTTTAAAGGTTAGTATGAGTTAGTGAGTCATTGGTCTCCCTGCCCCCGCATGGATCAGAAAACGTTGTGCAGGCATACACCCCCAAATACGCTTCACAGGGTCTGTCTGTGTGTGAATCTGGGTGGGTGTCACATCAGATCAGATGCATTGAAGGGCAGTTTGCTGTGATGTCAGCTCTCTGAATTATATTTCTTTTCAGATCACTGGTTCAATGTGCTTTGGAGGATGACAATGAGTCACAAAGTGCAAAAATGCAACATGGGTATTAAATTTCTGTCATATATCAATTGAATGTTATGATAAAGTTCTTTGCTCCACAAAGTGGATTGAAATGCGTTTAGTAGAAAACATTAAAGAATTCAAAACAAAACCAGAGATTGAAGTAATCAGTAAATCTGTTGATTTGTTCCTAATCTTCTCGTGTTACAAACTTTGATTTATTTCGTTTAGATATGTTTTTTGTCTCAGTTTTTTGTATCTTATAGCAAGTGGGTCTTTTTGTATTTTTTCCATGAATGTTCAGATCAGTTTCTACATAGAACACAGTTTATATACAAATTAAATTATATAGCAAATTAATCCAATAACATACAAAGGGGAGATGTGTGATGTAATTTCTGCAATATGGGAAAGTTATGGGAAAATACTAATACTGGAGCACAGAGGGGTAAAGTACAGTTTCCAGGCCAAAATGAGAGACTGGACAGGTCTGCACCAAAGTTAAGTAGTCTGATTCAACATTGAAGAGGAGAAATCTTCTCCTTTAACAGTATAGTATTCAGCATATGTTGCTTTGGTTATGATGACAGAGATATGAAGCTTTTTTCTGATACCTCAAAGCAGGTATTTGAGTTCAAAGTCAACTCAAATGCCTGTCTTGGTGCCACTGCCTCAAAGAGTGGATAACCTTTCAACAGCTGGTGATCAGAAACACTGCTGACCTAAAGTCAGTACACAGCATCCATCCATCCATTATCTGTACACCCTTCGTCCCTAATGGGGTCGGGAGGGTTGCTGGTGCCTATCTCCAGCTGCGTGCCGGGCGAGAGGCGGGGTTCACCCTGGACAGGTCGCCAGTCTGTCGCAGCAGTACACAGCATTGAGTTGATATATATTCCCATGTAGGTCAAGCATAATAGTGGGAAACAAGACTCACAAAAAAATTTAAAAAAAGCTAAAATACTAAGACCCACAGAAACCGTTGCAAACTGTTCAGGTTTGTTTGTTTTTAAGTCTTAAAGGTTCATTTTTAAGCCGAAAGTAATTTTAAAAATGCAGTGATGACTTTAAAAATCTATTTAATCACAAAATCCACTTCGTAGCCTCCAGTAATGAAACTGATTCCTTAAATTCAGTCAAGACCTTTTCTATCAATCAGTGGTTTTGGCGCTCACTCTAGACTGAATTTATTATGCAATAACTGTACATGGATTAGTGTAGCCCACATACACTTTGCATTTTTTATTATTGTGGAGACCTAAAAATAACATCTAAACAAAGTACTACATACTATGAAAACATAAACTTATGTGCACTAAAATGTTAGTTAAATTGAACTTCTTTTCTGCAATTGCTTATTTTCACCTGAAGAGGGCACAGGTGGAATGGGTCAACTTCAACATTTAGGTATTATAAATGTGTCTGAGGAAATAAATACAAATATTGAAACTTTTATAAAGTGTTAGGTCCGTTTACATTTTGTCATGCTTCTGTATGGAGCAAAATAAAGAACAAAAGCATGGATAAAGAAACATACACTTACAAGCGTTTCACATCACTAAGGTTTTAGTGAAAACAATACCATAAAATCATTTTAATTAATCTTAAGATGCGTGTCATGGGTGAGAAAGTGCGTGTCAGAGAGTGTATAAGACATATGAGGAATATGAAGATGAGGAACACATTCAGTCTTGGACCTGAGAGCATCTTTGGGTCAGGAGGTCTTTTGTGGTACTGAAGATCAACTTTATTACACTAATAAAACCTTGGAGTGCTTTCTCTAATGGAGAGATAAATGATTAGGAGTCAGAAGAAGACCTTGCCTTTAACTACTGTCAAAGCTGCAATTAACGCTAAAGAGAGGACAGTACAGCCAACACTGCAGTCAAGAGTTAAGGGCTTTTTAGAACAATAACTTGATGCTTTTTCTAAATTGTATTGAGCTTAATTTTGCTTAATCATAATAAAAGATATTTCCCTAATTAATCTACATGAAGACTAATGTGAACCTAAAAGAATAGTTATGTGTGAAACCATGTCTCTCAATTTCTTTTCTTTTTTTGTCTGTTTTTACCTCACAAAGTCCAAAACGATGGATTTTGGGGATGAAGTAATGATCGTAAACATTCACCATATGAGTGAATGTGACTCATCATTGGATTGCCAGATAGAGAGGCATGATATGCAACTCCAAACAAAGATTTTTCACTGTAAAGCCCAGTGACAATATGCACTGGACCACCACATCCTATGATTTGTATTAAACTATGTAATGTAAGGTTTTTATACAGCTGCTCACCCATAAAAAAAAAAAAAAACATTCAATGAATCTCATTTTATGCTCTTCTTGATCTAATCTGGAGGCCACATGAAGTCTTGAGGGCTGTAGATATTTACTCTGTGCCTCGTCCTCTGCTGACCAGGCTCTGTGATTTCCCACAACCTCCTATGTTGTGACTGACTTGTTGTCATTATCAGTCATTTCCACGTTTTGATACCACCAACATGTAATTTTGTAATTTATTTTGTTGAAAAGTAATTACACAACTGGACTTACTGTACAGGTGCTATCTTATCATGGTACCATGGTGGAATTCACTGAACTGCTAGCAGTGACCTGTTCTTTCAGAAATGTTTGTAGAGTCAGTCTGAGTGCCTGGATGCTGGATTTCATTCATCTGTGGTTACTGAAGTGTTCAGAACGCCTGGACTCAATGACACGGACAGGTGGGGGGATACTTTTGGCATGTATCTTTACCATACATGACACTGTAAAGGAATAATATCAATGCAATATTACCTTATGTAATATTCACTGGGTTGAATTTTTAATCTCGAATAATAAACAGAAGTTTGGCCTTTGTGACAAATAGATCCAAACTATGTAAATAATGTTTTTTCAAATACCGTCACATTTTCTGTTTACAATCCCAAAGAGAAAACAAAAGTTTTTTGTAGATTTAAATATTTGTGTGTTGCTTTTTTTAACTGTCTTGTTAGTAAAACTCAAAATTGAGGCAGTTATCAACTCAAAAAGTTTACATTTTAACGTGATGGATGTGGGTGATGAATCCTAAAAGACCCAAACGTTGCAGTGAGAGTGCTCATGTTATACATTAGTCTGACAGTAGACGTAAATGAAATTACATCTCGTCTCTCACAGAGCACTTACCTTTGATGAAACTTCTGCAGCGCTTTTGGCCGCTGCACTCTTCTTCAGAGAACTGTGCTGAAAAAGTGAGGAAGTGAGAGAGGAGGAACAATGGGAAGGAGGCCAGCATGACTGAACCACTGACCTGATTTGATTGATATCAAAAAGTGTAATAATGGTTAATTAGGTGTAATAATTTGGGCCAATAAAGATGGGTGGCAGATTGAGGATGATATGTGCTGCATCAGGAGGACCTTACTCTGAAGTACTTGTCTCTGGTCCGTCCTCAGCCACAGGGATGGATAAATTTTGACCCTGCATAAGTGAATCATTGTGCAATTATAAAGGAGGAAGAGCGATGTGGTTTCTCTAGAGGATAGATCTCAGTGGAGGAAGGATATTTGAAACTTCTGGAGAGGTCAGAGTTGGAATTAAAAAAACAAGAATGAGAGAAGAAAGTTATGGCAGTGTGTGTCCAGAACGACCGATGTGGGGATCTCTCACCAGTTTGGAGACCTGATGAAGTTTTACTTAGACACAGATACTATTCAATTAGTTTGATAATTTAATAGTTCATGTACTGTTTTCTAGAAACTCAGCTAACTGAGTGAAAACTGTTACATGGATTACAATAATGTTTAAATCCTTCAGTTCTATTAACTGTGATAATTTTATGCTTACAAGAAATAAAAACAAAATAAAATTCTTAGATCAAAATATTACATCCGACCAATAAAAAACAATTTTTCGAACAGACATGTGGGCTCAGTAAACATTATGTTTAACATCCCATCAACGTCCCATACTTGGTGGTACCATAAATACAGCTGCATTAGAAAATGTCCGGCCATCGGCTTAAGATATTAGCTGAAGTCCACTTGGATTATGGGTTATTGATCCATGGCACACTGAGAAGTCCACCTCTGAATCGTTAAAAAAAAAAAATCACTAAACTGAGGATTTTGGGAAGGCATGGTTAAAGTCTAGATCTAAATTTGATTGAGCTGGTTATTAAAATTCACCCAATGTAACCGAATTAAAACAATTCTGCAAAGAAGAGTGTGCCAAAATTCCTCTACAACCTTTCCCTTAAATAAAAACAGTTCTCTGTATGTACACTGTTCATATTAGTCTGATATAAAAATTTATTTGATGACGGTATGCCAGTTGTCAAAAAATACATTTTCACTTTTACGTCAGTGAAAAAACACATGTGGTAATTGTTTCTTTTCTACATGTAAATATAGAAGTACCATATAATGTCATGTCAAGAACTAGATGAATATCACAGATTATAAACATAAAATAAAAAAGAATAAAATGTTCAAAAATGTAAGTTTAGAAGGAAAACTGAGACTGTATCTGATTCTCTGTTGTTGTTGTTATTTTTGTTTAATTAAAGCATTTAATTAATTAAACTTTTTTTTTTTAAACTTCCGGGATTTCTGGACAAACTCAGTACACATTACACTGAGAGCTGGATTTTTGTGTTATTTGTGAACATTTTGAGTTCATCATAAGCGAAAGCAAAGTGGTTGTGAAGTTTAACTTAAATTAGAGGCATATTTGTTTAAAAATTGAATATCTGAAGTGATGAATTTGCTGTTAAATCTCTTTTTAACCCACAACTTGTCTAAATTGGTTTTACAAATATATGTATTCTTCATCTTTTTCATTAGGAACATCATGAAGTGAAAAAGATCACATTTGCTGAGATGCGGCGCTTCAGTCATTGTGCTAAAATATTACAGCAGTGCTGCACTTTCTTACTTTGCAAAACGTCTGCATGCACATGATTCACTGATTAACGTCATTCTATTTTTTCCTTTGAAGATGAAGATCTTATTTTTGACATGTTTAATTTCATTAAAAAATTTGATGAGTGCTTCAGGTTTATTTTGTTTCAGAATATGCTGCTTATTCTCTAAAAGCAAAACTTTTGCTCAAAAACAGTTTTTCATGTAAAACTGAATGTCATGTAGACATTTCCAATTTTGCTAATATAAAATAATTTTTTCCTAAAAACCTTGAAAAATTTGACAATGTTATGTCTTTGCCTTTATATTTATTTTTATCATTTTCAAGCTGTGACTAAACTATGACAAATATATGAAAATTTTTGTTTCCTGATCTCATGTTACAAATATGTCCAAATTACTGCCTGGAACAAAGAATAATATTGAAGTATGTGTGCTCCTGCAGGCGTATGTTGGTGTGAGCGGCAGGTTAGATCAGATGAATTAAGCTGCTCATCATGATGGCCAGCTCTTGCTGATCATTAGGAAAAACGCATGTAGAGTTTGCCACCCTGGCCCCTATGAAGGGCGGGTAATTACCACTAATGCACCATCATCTATGCATGACCGTCACATTATGTTTCAGAGGGCGGACAGTGAAACCTCTGACATGGATGTTTTATTCATTCATAATCCTCAAATTACTCATTTTCAAACCTAATTTTACATGATGAAGTATTTTTTCATGAGTTGATTCATTTTAATTTCAGGTAAATGGGGGCTCCAGTTCTTCTGTGACTGCAGAAGATAATAATTTTTTCACATGAAAAATTAAAACATTGTTTGGATTTTCACAAGAAAGGATGCATGGCTCAACTCTTGCACAAACTAAGAATATTAACTTTATGACTACCTTACAGTTATTTTTTCTTCTTCAATGTTTGAATCCACGCATTACTATATTATAGCAACGCAGCAGCGTTCTGATTGTTCATTGTCTAAATAAAAATTAAAGGCACGACCATCAAGTGACACATGCCCGCCTTTAAAAAAATAAAAAAACAAGTGAAGAATTAGTTTAGCAGCTGTTGCTGTATTAAACATGGATCAACCCGTTGTGTTCAATAACTACCATTTACCATTTATGAGACAATTATCTTTGATGGTCTGAGTGATGATACAACTCTTTCTTTCATCAATCACAGCCAGGAATTACTGAAAATAAAGCTGGATGCTTCAGCCGCCAAAGAACACCAACTCATAGTTTTATTTTTGGATTATAACTAATAGAGAAAATACCTTTTGAAGATCTTTTCTGTCCTCCATGATGAAGAAAACAACAGCAGAAGTCCTCTGCCTTCAGGAATGTTTAGCTGCTTGACTGGTCAGTGCCACGTAAGTTAACTTTAATCCAGATGATTATGATCTTCTTAAAGGTCCGATTTGTTCATTTAGCTTGTTACCAGCTTGTCAGATTTAAAGAACTATCAGCATTTTAGCAGAGCGTCTGCTTTACTTGAAAAGAACATTTGAAATAATCATAATTCAAGCATTTACACTTGATGAAGATTAACATGTATTTTCTAACGTCAAAAGAGCAGATCAGCCGAGACACAACTTCCTTCAATCCTTCACAACAACAGCACTAAGCAAGAATAAAATATTCTGAAGTTAAAATTATAGAAATATAATTCTATATGTTGAGTTTACATTTCCATCTGCAGTCCTTCAGAGAGATAAAACAAAAGAGACAAACAATATAATAACAATATAAAGACATAAACATACATAGAAAGTTACAAAATCAACCCCACAGCTAACATATTTATATTTCAAGTATATTCTAATTTTGGTTTAGTTTAAAAACTGTTCTATTAACAATTCTTTGTTAAAGTGCTCAAAGGAGAAACAGTATATTCATTAAAGTGTGAACTAATTTTAGCGTTCACACTACTTGTTGCTGTTGAGCAGATTTACTAAAAATTGATTTCCCTGTTTTCACACAAGCTGGAAGCATTCCCCCTTTTCTTGAAGGCTCAGAATGAAAATTATTATAGGCTGTTAAATGTCTGAACTCTGGTAGTTGCTGCATGTAGCAACAGCAGGAATGATCTATTTCTCTGCTAATTCTGGTAACATTGCGTGTTACTCTGTAAAGAGAAATCACGGCTCATTGTAAAAAAGTGAAACTGTCATTTATTTTATAATAGATTTTATTTTATATATATATATATATACATTTTGCTGTCTTTATAAATCAACTTTATAAACAACTTGGTGGTTTTCTTTTCTTTTTCTGTTGCTTTATATTTTGATTTTTGATTTTTAAGTTATGCTGGCATGATGTATTTTTTTATATCTGTGAAAGAATCAAACCTCCCATAATGATTACCTCTACCTCATAGAAAAGTAGACTAATTTATTTTAAATAATTTAATTTGTCAGTTTGAAAAATATGTCTACCTGTTTGTTTCCACACATATGAACATATGAAGTAAAAATCTGCAAGGGGGCGCAACAAAAACAGCCGCGCTGAGGCTCCTTGGTAAAATGATTTTTACCTCTGTGATTTCATAATATTTTTGCATGCAAAAGCAGCTCCTGTTACCCTGCATGTAAACACATGTGCCCATCAGGAGACGTCGTGATAAGTATTATGATTCCAGGAGCATGTAACATTGCTGTTGTGACGACTGAAGATCATGGAGGGTAGTAATGGCTGCATTATTACTCCTCTTATTGTGTCTTAATTAGTGGCATTTAATTATGTGCTAATGCAGTGAGGGCTATTAAAGACACTGAGACCTGCTGATCAGGGAATTAAAGAAACTCTCTCTCACACACACACACACACACACACACTTCTGCACACCCGGCTTTTCACACAAACACACTCAAATCTCAGTTCCCTTTAACTAGAAATTACCGGCATCCTACAGAGAACATGTGTGTGTGTGTGTGTGTGTGTGCGTGTGTGTGTGTGTGTTTGTGTGTATATTAGACCTAACACATGCAGCAAGAAGGAGTTGGAAGATTTAAAGAAAAAAAAACTCAGCATCAGATGGAGAACAATACAAAACAAACAAAAGGAAAAAAAACAAGAGTAATTGTTTTTAAGTGTATTTTGATTGACAGCCAAATATTTTCTAATTCTTCACTCCCACGCATCTCCTCCACTGGTGCATCTCAATTATTTGTTCAGAGGCTGGTGTGACAATGGTGTCGGCTGTAGGTGCCTTTGGGATGCTAAACAGGGGGACAGGAGGTTAAATATAAGTCACTTTCAGTGGGATGAACCTGAGGCTTTGTGCTGCTGGAGTGCAGGGGCTTCAAAGCTTCATTAAAACAGAGCAAACAAAAGAGCAAACTTGATCCGAAGCCCCCCACCACCACCACCACGTCTGCTTTTGAAGATGGTGGAGCTGCAGTGCTGAGTGTTTCAGCCTCCTCATTTCAGTCATGTTGTGATCCTCCAGCTCACTGCTGGGCAAAGACACATCAGCCCAAATGCCCAGTCCAGTCCCACCTGAAGGCTGAGCGAGGCGACAGGGTTTCAGTCAGGTCACATTTTATTTCCTTTCTTGCATGAGTTCATTTAATAAGAGTTTGTTTTTTACACCTTGGGTTTAAAATTTGCTGCCTAAAACTGTAAAATGACACATTTGTAAAAACTCGTTTCTGCCACATTTTTCATTGATCTATGTTTTATCTTTGTTAAGCAGTTAAAAGTTAAACGGTTACCTTTACCTTTTCAGTAATTCAGTAAAAGTCAAATATTGGAAATTAGATGTTTCTCTCCTTTTTTTCTTTTTCCCTTTTTGATGCTTAATTTTCCACATAAAAATAAAAACTGTAATTAAAAAAATAAAGGGGATGAAATTAATCACAATTGTTACATTTTACTTGAGCTCTATGTAATTTTTACTTGATTTCTAACAAGCTGATAAAACCCCACATAATACCTATTTGAATCTAGAAGCTAAGCAACATTCACAAACCAATTTAATTTACAAGTATTTACACTTATGTCAAAGGGAGGGTTTGCTTAGAGGAAATGTGCAAATTCCTGTTGAGCAAAAATGAAAAGAAAGGTTTAAAAAATACAAAAGTCAAGATTGAGTTTCAAATTCTTTATAAATATCTTCAGGTAAATAGGATTATAATACAGTCATAACATGTTTAATAAACTGCTAAAAGTACAGACAAAAAAGTGCAACAGGCCTAATTATTATTATAATTATTTTTTTTAAGAAAGCAAAAGGCCTACTTTTACTTTAGCGAACAGACTCGCAATGATTTACTGTGAAGAATGACAGCAAAAAATATAATTTCTTATTTTGCATTTAGGAAAGTCTTTTGAGCGAAAGCTTTCTTTGGAATCTGCTTGTCTGATTATATTCGCCACTTTGGTGGTAAATGCCCTTGCAAAGTGTGCAAAATAATTAGGATTTTTAAACACAAAGGTCTAAATGAGAAATTAGTTACAGAGGACAAGTACGTATTTTACAACAGTTGATGACAAGTTTGTGTCTCAGATGTTCTGTTCTGATTTATTTATCACGGGTTCCTTCAAGAGAGGAAAAAGAGCTCAAATCAACACTTTTTTATTTTACCCGGTTAGGACAGCAGCAGAGCCGGGTGCAGCGGGGCTCCCTTTCCCTCCAGCAGATCGCTCTTTTCCATCACCGACCCTGCAGAGCAGAGCTGGGTCGGACCGGTCTGCATACCCGTTAGACCGGGCATCGGACCCAGAGACGGGGTCGGCTTTATGGGCACCGGGATCGCGGGCAGGGTTGGCCCGCTGGCGCTGTGGTACAGGCCCTTGGCGGACACGCTGAAGGGCGCGTACTCAGATGATGGCGCGGGCACGGGCACGCCGCTCATGGTCTCTGACAGCACGCCGACGTGCGGCCACATGGAGTTGACAACGCTGCTGAGCTGAGGAGGCACCGGGTAACCTAGGTGATGCATGACCGAGGTGAGAGGAAGCCCGCCGGCCACCACGCCTTTGTAGTCCCTTCCTATGATGTTCTCGATGGCGAAAGGATGCTTGAACCCACCGGGCTGCGTGCAGGTGATCCCCCCGTAGCTCTGAAAGTGAGGGAGCCGGCCCACGCCTGCCGGGGCAACCGGGTGTTCGGGGTGAGCCGGTGCGGCGCCCAGCTTGTTGCCCGGGTGGTGGTGGTGGTGGTGATGGTGGAAGTAGTGCATCATTGGGGACGTCTTGCAGGCCATGTGCTCTGCGCGCAGCACCTTGAAACGCTTCCTCCTCCTCAAGAAGCTGCCGTTTTCAAACATGTCCCCGCAGTCCGGATGCAAAGCCCAGAAGCTTCCCTTCCCAGGCTGGTCGGGCCTCCGGGGGATTTTGATGAAGCAGTCATTGAAGGAGAGATTGTGTCGAAGGGAGTTCTGCCACCTCTGGGTGTTCTCTCGGTAGTATGGAAAGCGATCCATGATGAACTTGTAAATGTCACTCAGAGGCAGCATCTTCTCCGGAGAGTTTTGGATGGCCATCGCTGTCAGTGAAATGTATGAGTACGGAGGCTTCTGGTCGCTGTATGAGTTTTTTCCTGGACGGGGCATAGCTGACTGATATCCTAAAGCTTCTGCTTTAAATCAACCACTTTTTAGTTATATTTTACGCGCTTGCTTACTTGACAGTCAGTCTCCATCCAGCTGGTTGAATCCAAAAAATCTGAGCCATCAAATTAGAGTAAATGCCCCTTTTCAGCCAAAAAGGCCTGCAACTGACAGGTAGGATCCTCAGAGGTGCGCGCATCCAAACATAGTTCTCTCTGGATGTATCTTCGCTAAAACGATGCTCTTTAAGGTTGTGCGCGAAACTCAGCCTGTGTGCGTAAAAGTTGTGAGGTCCCCTCGCTTGGCGCGGTCGGGTTGTGTGTGGCTCCTCTTTTCTTTCCTCCTCTCCTCCACATGTGTGACGTTCTCACTCGTCGTGCCGTGTTTTTGTAAGCCCCCCGTAGGTCGTCGGCTCTATTATCTGTTATTCAGACACTTAGGGGACACGTCAGGAGTGAGCAGAGGGTTGTGTGCATGTGTGTGTGAGCGCGTGCGCGCGCGCGTGTGTGAGTTTGTGAATGTGTGTGGAAGTAGGGGTGGGAGCGAAGAGATGGGGTGAAGTCATAAGAGGAGGGGCGATCTGTGGGCGCGTTTGGTTCTAATGTGCTGTTTGCCAATCAAAGAGCTGCGCCCAACACAATCACGCAGATCTGTAGTGACATATATCAGCTGTGTTTGTTGTCTCTTAAACAAACCCGTCCCTTCTTTTCTGCATCACATTGACCTTTGACCTCTGTTTTGTCTTCCATTTAAAGCCTGGTAAAAGAAAATTTACTTCTTTTATTTAAAATCACTTGTTTGTTGAATAATTTTGACAAACTATTTGTAATCCATGTGACATTTAAAGCCATGATATAAAAAATATTTACATTCTAGATTTGTTCTAAAAACAGAAGCTATAATCAGTCCCTTTCACCTCTGATAAAAACTACAACACTATATTTTTCTGTACATTTTGCATTTTTATCAACTAAACACCGATGACTGCAGTTGCCTATTTCCAGAGCTTGCTGGGTGGACGGTATGGTACAACCTGGACACTTCAACAGCCCATCACAGAAAGATTCAGGACAAACAACCAGGCAAGTTCACACTCACTTCCAATGCCAGTTTAGTTAGACCACCTAACCTAACATTCATCCTTTTCAACTGGAAACCAGGGTAGCCAGAGAGAAGCATTTCTGCATAAACCATCATCACAAATGTTTGAGACCAATTTCATTTGATTTGAAGAAGGTGGAGGTGGGTGGGAGAGCAACTTCACTCATATCAGGAGAATCAGGTGTACAAATGTGCTTTAATGTACAGGTGTAACGTCCCAGATGTTTCAGAAAGAGAAACTTGGGATTTGACAAGTTATAGGGTTTATCCATTTGTGTACTTAGGCTGTTAATGGATTTTTTTCTGAATTAAATTTCTTGTTAAATAATTTAAAAAAATTAATGAGCCTGACTGTTTTTATGCACTAACATGGTCAAATCACATGAACTGAAAAGCAAGAACCATCCACCCATCCAGCTGGACCTGCTTCTCAGGGGAAATCTCCAGCTGTTCCTAGGCCAACAGAGAAACAATCCCTCCAGCATCTCCTGGGTCTTTCCCTGGGTCTCCTCAGGTGGGACAAGTCCAGAACACCTCACCTCAGAGGCGTCCAGGTGGCATCCTGATCAGATGCCTTAGTCACCTGGTCCAGCTCCTCTTGACTTGGTGGAGCAGCAGATTCCTGAGCTACGCAAACAATCCAATAAGCCGAATGGGTGAATAACTATAAATGTGGGATAAACAAATACTTCTATATTTCTAACACATTTTTGAAAACAATGAAGTCAAAACAAGAGAAAGGAATTCAAATTCAAAATTCATGGCAAGTTGACTTTATTATACATGCAGATTGTGTGTCATTAGTTTAAAGAGCCTGTGGTGAAAAGAACAATATTACACACAAGATGTTTCAGACTACTGATGAGTTTTGAAGTCCAAACCTTGTGCATTTAAGATTCAAGTCAGCTACAAAACTTTATACATGGTGCTGAATAGAGAAGGACAAAATGACATGTGATGTTTAGATTTGTCTTCAGGAATATTTCTATTGTATGTCATTTTGCTCTAGTAAGAACAGAAAAAAATAAATGAAATGACTGATTATCCATCACAACACAAAGAGGAAACGAATGGACTATTTTAGTAAAGTATTTGCTACATTGTAATTTCAGGTGCTTTTCCAAATAAAGCACCCAGTACTTCAAAGTTTAGATTACAGTAAATTAGATTAGATTAGATTACAGTAAATTGAGGTCACACTGTGAGGAAAAGGGGAGCCTTTACCTTTTAAAATAAAGCTAAAGACACTCTTCCAAATTAATTTCTTATTTTTTAAAGGTTTAGATGTTTGAACAAGAGGGGCGATGCATTACCAAATGAACTAAACCAGTGGCGGAAATATATTTGCCTTTCAAAATAAAAGTCATGCATTCTCTTTAAAATAACGTTTTTATTATTACTTCTACTGACGTTTATAGTTGCCAGTTTAGATTACTAATAGCGACTAAACCTGACAGGCATGAAAACGTCATTGTGTTGATGTGTCTAAATAAAACTAATAGGAGCTTTTCAAAATAAAAGTCTTGAGTCTCCTGAAATTGATAATGACAAATTAAGGTTCAGTGTTCCTGGGAAGCTTTAAATCCCAAAGCTCATTCATTTTGGGCCCTAAGTCTGAACAAGACAGTCCCAGCGGCGCAGACATGCACCAAGTGGCAGCACGTGGCAGACACCATCAAAAATGTCTTCCTGAGTTTTCTAATTAATGTCCCTCTCGTCTGATTGAAGTGACCAGAGAGAAGTATCTGAACAGAAACCAGGCTGAGTTCCCTTCAGAAAGTAAATAGAAAAAGATGGCATATTTAAACACAGCCTCTTTGTTAAATTTGCTCGATTGCACTTTCAGACTTTCCCAGCAATAAATCATGTGTTCCTTTGCGCACAATAATCAGCGCGCTCCTCGTCTGCTCCCCACGCTCAAGCGAACCGCTTCGGCACAGAAAACACACGACTAAGACAACACACTGAGCGAAGAGAGGCGCTGTTGTTGATTAATTGCTGAGAGGGGAGTCCGGCGGCTGTCTGTCTGTTCAAACACTCTCTGGTGAATCCTACAAGGATGTAAACAAACTTCATCCCCGTGCTCCGGATCCTGCTCGGCGGAGAGAACAACAAAAAAGCTGCCTTCTGTGTTTTTCTTTTTTTCCTCTCTGGCCAGGTGTCATGGCTGGGTCCTTGACGGCTCCTGTCTTCCCCGCTGCCCCTGCGGGTCTTCGAATACATTAAAATAATTAAGCCTTCCGTGATTTAGCCTCCTTGGAGAAAAGTCCAACAATGTAATTAAGGGCAAGCTCGCTGTATTAGGTATGAATATTCAAAACTGTGTCAATTAATTAGCCGGTGCATCTCTCCTGTAATGTCTGGGTCCTTAAAGCCCACTCAAAAGGTCAGCTGTGTCAACTGAGAGCATATTTTAAAGGCATCAGATAATTGCAAGGAAAATTACCTTTTAAGCGCCACATCACCAGCAGCTAGAGAATATTTTTAAATGAACTGATAAATAAAGAGAAGGGTTGTTTTTCCAGGCGCTTGGGGGAAAAAAATGAGACGTAGCTACAACTCCAAAGGCCCTCGGAGGCCAACGTGTGTAAAAGCATCCCCCTTAAAACGCCCGGGAAAGATCAATATTAAATCTGTTTTCGCAAAGGGGGCCGTTAAATAGACACTATAGCTGATCTGCATAACAAAATTAATTAGGCAGTCCGTCGCATTCTTCGGCGCCGCACCAAACTCCTGGACAAATAACTAGTTGTGTAAAGCGCACCTTCTGGGCATATGGAACATATGTTGGAATTATCCTTAATTGACTAATTACATAAATTACTCATTAAGTTTACAGCACATCAATTATAAAAGATGTATCAATTAATTTTGCATAAATTACAAGCGGCACCCCGCACGATGAGGGCGACTGGGGGAAGGTGAGTCGCCAGGAGGGGGGTCTTTTCCAAAGGTGGAGTGTGTGTGTGTGCGTGTGTGTGCGTGTGCGTGTGTGTGTGTGTGTGTGTGTGTGTGTGTGTGTGTGTGTGTGTGTGTACGCGCGCGCGCGCTTGCAAACGGGGAGCGACGGTCGTCTATTTGTTTCCAGCCTCTAATAATTATTTGCTCAGCTTAAGGGCAAAGATATCTGTTCTATCTCCCACTCGCAAAGGGAAAGTGTGGGGGTAATGGCAATTATACTAATAATAATAATCTTAAAGACCTCTCTCTCCAACTCATAAGGGGCGCATCGTCGCGGAGAGAGCCATTAAAATCAATTAGCGAGGCCTATTGTTTTCAATGGAAAATTAAGCCGGTTTAGGACCGCATAGAGCAAACGCTGCAAGGCTTATTTGTGCAATGAGGTATTATTTAAAGGAAAACATCTTTCCGTTTTTCCCATAAAACAGCGAGGAAGCTGTCCATTGTGTCTGCCTGTTGACTGTTTCCGTCAGTTCAGGCTAAACAGAAGAAAATAAAACTATCCTTAAATATTCCATAAAATCTTTTAGCAAACATCTTGAATAGATTTTACGCTGCAAATAGATAACTTTACAACATTAATACGCGTATTAGTTCAGGCCTTATGAAGGTGCTTGACTATTGAGAGTTCATACAGAAAACAACAAGCTTCACCCATTTTATTATTAACCTTTTAATAAACTTTATAAAACATCTATAAATGCCAACAGACTTTTTTCTACTTGATGTAATTCCTTTCAGATTGTTTATACAGTGCTAATTAATACTATAGCAGAAGCAGCCCTTATATATGTCATGATGGGTGTGGTGGAAGCGGTGGTGAGGTAAACGCAGCAGACCCAGATACGATTAAATGAGGAGTTTTAATGAAATAAACCAGATCACAGCGAACAGGACGACGGAGGGACGAGACTTAGACGTGACGTGACGAAGTATGACGAGGATCCAACAAGACACAGAGACACAGGTGACACTAAATACACAGAGGGTAATCAGGGAACGAGACACACCTGGGAACTAATCAAGGGGAGACAGGACAACACGGAGACTCAGACACACAGGAAACTTCAAAATAAACACAGGAAAACACAGAACATGACAGTACCCCCCCCTTAAAGGGCGGCTCCTAGACGCCCCAAAAACAAAAAAGTCCAAAATACAACAAGGGTGGGCGGAGGGGGCGCTGGACGGAGGGCCAGAGTCCAAAACAACAAAAAACACACCCAACCGAGTGGGTGGAGGCCAAGAGTCCAAAACACACAAAAACAAACCCAACCCAGTGGGCGGAGGCTCAGGGGCGGAACAGGTCCGGGGGCCGACCTCGGCGCAGGAAGCGGGAGCCACGGAGGGGGTCCGGGGGCCGACCTCGGCGCAGGAAGCGGGAGCCACGGAGGGGGTCCGGGGGCCGACCTCGGCGCAGGAAGCGGGAGCCACGGAGGGGGTCCGGGGGCCGACCTCGGCGCAGGAAGCGGGAGCCACGGAGGGGGTCCGGGGCCGACTCGGCGCAGGAAGCGGGAGCCACGGAGGGGGTCCGGGGCCGACTCGGCGCAGGAAGCGGGAGCCACGGAGGGGTCCGGGGCCGACTCGGCGCAGGGAAGCGGAGCCACGGAGGGGGTCCGGGGCCGACTCGCGCAGGTAGCGGGAGCCACGGAGGGGGTCCGGGGGCCGACCTCGGCGCAGGAAGCGGGAGCCACGGAGGGGGTCCGGGGGCCGACCTCGGCGCATAGGAGTCGCTGGGGGAGCACTAGGAAGGAGCTCGGGACTGGCACTGGGACGGAGCTCGGGACTGGCACTGGGACGGAGCTCGGGACTGGCACTGGGACGGAGCTCGGGACTGGCACTGGGACGGAGCTCGGGACTGGCACTGGGACGGAGCTCGGGACTGGCACTGGGACGGAGCTCGGGACTGGCACTGGGGACGGAGCTCGACTGGCACTGGACGGAGCTCGGACTGGCACTGGGACGGAGCTCGACTGGCACTGGGGACGGAGCTCGGGACTGGCACTGGACGGAGCTCGGGACTGGCACTGGGGACGGAGCTCGACTGGCACTGGGACGGAGCTCGACTGGCACTGGGGACGGAGCTCGACTGGCACTGGGACGGAGCTCGACTGGCACTGGGACGGAGCTCGACTGGCACTGGGACGGAGCTCGACTGGCACTGGGACGGAGCTCGGGACTGGCATTGGGACGGAGCTCGACTGGCACTGGGACGGAGCTCGACTGGCACTGGGACGGAGCTCGACTGGCACTGGACGGAGCTCGACTTACTGGGGCCGGCTGCGGGAAAGTCCGCGAGCCGCCGGGCCGGCTGCGGGGAAGTCCGGCGAGCCGCCTCGGGCCGGCTGGGAAGTCCGCGAGCCGCCGGGCCGCCGCGGGAAGTCCGGCGAGCCGCCTCGGGCCGGCTGCGGGGAAGTCCGCGAGCCGCCGGGCCGGCTGCGGGGAAGTCCGGCGAGCCGCTCGGGGCCGCTGCGGGGAAGTCCGAGCGCCGGGCCGCTGCGGGGAAGTCCGGCGCCGCCGGGCCGCTGCGGGGAAGTCCGGCGAGCCGCTGGGCCGGCTGCGGGGAAGTCCGCGAAGCCGCCGGGCCGCTGCGGGGAAGTCCGCGAGCCGGGCCGCTGCGGGGGTGCGGCGAGCCGCCGGGCCGGCAGCGGAGGGTGCCGGGCGGCGCCTGGCCGGGTAGCGGAGGGGTGCCGCGGCGCCTCGGGGCCGCAGCGGAGGGGGTGCCGGGCGAGCGCCGGGCCGGGTAGCGGAGGGGTGCCGCGGCGCCGGGCCGGGTAGCGGAGGGGTGCCGCGGCGCTCGGGCCGGGTAGCGGAGGGGTGCCGGGCGAGCGCCGGGCCGGCAGCGGAGGGGTGCCGCGGCAGCGGAGAACGTGTTCCTGGAAGGCGACGAGGGGCCGGGTCCACCGGCGGCTCACGTCGCTCTTTCCGGGCAGGCAGAGGATGTAGTGTTCCCGGAAGGCGACGCGGGGCCGGGTCCACCGGCGGCTCACGTCGCTGTTGCCGGGCAAACAGCGGAGGTGGTGTTCCCAGAAGGCGACGAGGGGCCGGATCCACCGGCGGCTCACGCCGCTTCTTCCGGGCAGACTTCGGAGGTTGTGCTCCCAGGCGGAAAAACGGCCGGAGCGAATCCGGGGGGTGCCAAGGCCAGTCTCGTCCCCCGGAAAGCCTCCCTCTGCAAGTCGTAGTCCGACTTCAGACCCATCTCCTCCAGCAACAGCGGAGAAGGCAGGATCTCTACATCCTTGTAGAGATCCCTCTGTGCCAACTCCAACTGCTGCTGGATCCAGTTCTCTCGGTTCATCTGCCCCCAAAGGGGAGCGCCCTCACCTCGGTTGTGGTTGGATCCTTCTGTCATGTTGGGGTGTGGAGGTGAGGCAGAAACGCAGCTGGACTGGATTGAATGCAAAATAATGAATTTAATGAAATAAACCAGATCACAGGGAACAGGACGACGGAGGGACGAGACTTAGACGTGACGTGACGAAGTATGACGAGGATCCAACAAGACACAGAGACACAGGTGACACTAAATACACAGAGGGTAATCAGGGAACGAGACACACCTGGGAACTAATCAAGGGGAGACAGGACAACACGGAGACTCAGACACACAGGAAACTTCAAAATAAACACAGGAAAACACAGAACATGACAATATATATATATATATATATATATATATATATATATATATATATATATATATATATATATATATATATATATATATATATATATATATATATATATATATATATATATATATATATATATATATATATATATATAGGACTAATAAGATCTATGCAAATGGATGCAAGCTTGTGATCTTAGCACCTTTACATTCGTTTTGGCTGAATGATAATTTGGTACTGTTTTGTCACTCTATCACATCTCTTTTGTTGTTGTTTTTGTGTTTCTGTTTCTGGCTGGATCTCAACTTGTCTTGCCAAAATTGGTTCAATAACGACCCTGCAGGGTAAAGTAGGTAAAGACGATGAACAATTCATTTATGATTCACTCTGGACAAATTAAAACACATTGTTATGCAGTGTGAGAAGCAGCAGGGAGCAGCAAAATCACACACGTTTAGGACACTGAGCTCATAATTAGGATATTTTTACCTCAATAAATTCTGTTTTAATTTATGCAATTATTGTTCACAGATTCTAAACTTTTGATACAATCTTTTTGTGATACAAACTGCAAATGTTCTTCACTTTACATTTTTAAACATACTCTCAAATTGATCCATGGGAAAAGGGAAAAAACAAAGAAGTAACCATCACAAACTGACCAAGAGCACTCACTAACCATCCACCTGAAAATGAATTATTGTGAAAACTGTCTGCTGATGATGCTCTGTCCTTGGACATGATTCCTCCTAGAGAAGAAACTGGTATTGTTTCCATTTATCATCTTTACACACAGGGCATGAAGCAATAGCTTCACCAGCTTCACAGTTGTTTTATAATTTGTTTTTTATCATGAATGAGTTGAAAACTAAACACGTGGAATCAAAGTTATCCAAGTCTTTTGCAGCTTCTACTGGGTTTGCTGTTTATTTCGCTCCATCCAGTTTTCACCAACTCTCATCCACTTTTCTGTTTCTGTTGCTCCATCACCTGATGAGGCGTCTTATATTTTTCTTTCAACACTGGCTTTCTCCTTGTCATTCTTCCATCAAGACCAGATTTTTAGAGTATACCACTAACAGATGCCCTTTCAACAGATTTTCTCACCTGAGCTGCGGATCTCCGCAGCTCCTCCAGAGTTGCCACGTGTTCATTGGCTCCTGTCTGACTAATATGATGCTTACATTGGTTTGTGGGTTTGGTAAATGCCCATGCTTTCGTAGGTTTACAGCATGAGTTTTTTCTATTTTGATCCAATTTATTGATCGTGAAATATTTCAAGATTGGGATATTGTTTTATACCTTTGCCCTCATTTTCTCCCTGACCTCCCTGGTATGTGTGGTCTTCATTATGTTAAATGTTTCTGTTTCTCCATTTACTCCCGGATGTCATGATGGTGGATGGTTTTGTTTTCAGACCCAAGCACACAGACACTCTGGAGATAGTCTGAAAAGACTGTGAGGAAACGGAGAGGAGAGTTGATGAACAATGAATGGAAGGTTATGGAGAAGAAGCTTATTGATTAGGGTGACAACGGACACCAGGGATTCAATTCCCTGGGCTTTTGTGTTTGTTGATCCAGAGGTTCGATGCTGGAGACAGGAGAAGTGGTAAGGTGATTCGACCAAATTAGAATATTTAGTCGAATCTTGTTTTTTTGTTTTTTCTTGTTTGTTACTAGGATCCACATTCCACTTCTCCCAGTACTCTTGCACAAGGGTTGAGTATTTTACTGTAAAACAGTGACACTGCTATGATCAACAGTGGACCTCATCCTGCTCTCCCAAAACCTTTTCGCTTCCAACACCATGTGCAACTCATCTTTTTCTGTCTTATCCACTAAAAAGACAAATATTACGTTTGCATTCATCTTTACACCTTAAGTGACTTCTTGTTCCAGATGAAACAGCCTCTTCTGAACCCAATGTTTCTGCTCATCGGAGCAATCAAATCATGAGATACTTCAAATTCAAAATGCTAATGGTGACACAATGGAGTGAAAAAAACTTAGACAAACAAGAAGCAAAACTAAATTGATTAACAAGATAAGGTCACACATAAAATCAAGTTTAGGACAATAAAAAGGTAAAATGAAATGGGATCATTGTGCCCATATATGGAGAGAAATTTCTTCTCTCTAAAGATGTTTGTAAACTAAATCTTATTCATGCCAAAATCAGAAAATTTTCAATTATACCAGATTTTTAGCATAGTGATTTTGGAAGATTTGTTTTAACTTGAACCTCCATGTTTAAATAATTTCCTAAATTACATTTAAATTACTTACACATTTAATTGTCTCGTAACATTGAGCATCAGCCTCTCAATTTTTGTAGCAATTAATAAGTTTTGGATCTTAATCTGGATTTTTCTCTGATGGTTTTATTGGAAGGATTGCCACAGTTTTCAACAGGGCTAATGATTTACAGAGGCTCAAATATAACCTAAATCAACTCTTTGCGGTGTGTATCATCGTTCTTGTAGAAAGCAGCTGTCTTGTAAATGTTTTTTTTTTTCTCCCCACCAGGGGGTCTTTTGTGGGCTCTATTGTCCCTTATATGACAGTAGGCTGACAGGAAAGGGGGATGGAGAGGGGGGAAGACATGTGGTAAATGTCGCCGGATCCGGGAATCGAACCCGCGACGGCCGCGTCGAAGACTCAAGGTTTCCAAACGTGGGTCGCGCTCTCCCCTACGCCACTACAGCACACTACAGCACAATGTTTTTGTTTTTTTAATAAGTTTTATAACCAGGAGCTTCATACTGGTTTTACAACAGTTTCTAATTCCTGGCAGGTTTTATCTTAACAGGAATAAGAATTTTAACAGAATTAATCTGTCATTGTCCAAACATCATGGTGGTCTTCTTTGTTGTTTGTTCACATAAGATGTTGCATATTCCCCAAGCACCATGTCCTACAGCAGGAAAGCCCCCTAGAGCCATGGCGTCTCCAAGAGTCCCTTAGGTGATCTCATGGTTCTTTATCCTAGTTTTAGAGACACCTGCTCTCTATGAGGATTTAGTCAGCATAGATAATGAATAGATTGTAAAAATTCAGCCGTAAGTCCATACAGAAATGATGTTTAAAATCAGAATTAGAAGCTTGATTTTTTTTTTTGCAATAAATACATTTCAGAGTGAAAGAGACTCTGAATGGTATTTATTGCAACATGGTATTTATGTTGGGTGAACAGCTTTGTGCACAGTTTACCCAGTAAATTTTAGCTAATAAAGCAAATTATTCAGGTTAAGAAGGAAGAGAATATGTTTTCCAAAATCTTTGTCTTCATGCATCCAACCAGAAAAGCACAGAAACATGCTGAGCAGGATCAAAACAGAGCAAATATGCTACCGTTAGCTTTTCACTTCAGCAAAGTTCTCAGCATGTCGGCAGGAACCCGACAAAGTTTTACTGAAGACAGCAGCTGTGGAATCATATTGATCTTTAGAAACAAATGACAATGTGTTTTTCAGGCACATATAATTGTGACATAATTGCATACACAGATTTCATGTGCCTTCACACAACATGGATTTTCTCATTAGGACCAAAAAATAAAGGCTTTCGTCCATCCATTTTCTTACATCCTTGTCCCTAGTGGGGTCGGGAGGGTTGCTGGTTCCAATCTCCAGCTACGTTCCAGGAGAGAGGCGGGTTCACCCTGGACAGGTCGCCAGTCTGTCGCAGGGCAACACAGAGACATACAGGACACGCAACCATTCACACTCACACCTAGGGAGAATTCAGAGAGACCAATTAACCTGACAGTCATGTTTTTGGACTGTGGGAGGAAGCCGGAGAACCCGGAGAGAACCCACCATGCACAGGGAGAACATGCAAACTCCATGCAGAAAGACCCCGGGCCGGTAATGGAAAATTTTTGAGTTGGATTTGATTTTTCTCAATACTTTCATTAATACAAACAAAACAGCAAGGCAGAGAAAAGTGGAAAATTATCCAAGTTGCATATATTTTGGCACATTCATATTACAGCTTGGCTATAAGAAGATGCTTCACACAGTGCCTGCATATAGCAAAAAGATGAAACAGTTGAGAAGTTTTGGAGGATTGACAGACCTACCTAAAATTCTCAAGGAACACGACTTATCCAAGGGATCAGCAAAGAACCCTGAACATGTAAGACCACAAGGCTCATGACTCATAGTTAAGGTCCAAATCATCTAATGACAGCTGTGGAGAAGCTCCAAAGCCAAAACCACAAAGGCCCATCTTAAGTTTGAAAAAAAATAAAATAATAATAATAATTATATATATATAGATATATATATATATATATATATATATATATATATATATATATATATATATATATATATATATATATATATATATATATATATATATATATAGATATATATATATAAGTGATCCTCAAAACGTTTGGGAACTGTTCTTTTGATTGAATAGATAAAAAAATAAAAAATAAAAAAATAAAAATTCTCCACAGTGAAAATCTTCAATGAATTTGAGATAGCTTCAGGACATTTTTCTTTCTTGTACCATGTATGTACCTCCAGAGTCTGAGGTTCATGCATGGTGGTGAACAACAATTTGATTGTTTCCTTGTTGTTTTCTTTGAGAATATGAGTGTGAAGAACAGATTAACTTTGGAGGGCAATCAGGAGAGCAAAAGGCCAGTGGTTAGAGTGATCCAGACAGGTGGTGTCGAGATGGCAGCCAAACACAGAAACCGATTCTAATATTAAGGAAGACAAAGTAAAAACAGAGAAGAAAGGGTAGCCTGACTACCATAGCATAATAATCTGACATCTTCCTCATGTGATCGGCTCCTCTTTAGGCTCCTCTGATGAGGTTTGATGAGGTGCAGCTGTGGGAGCAGCTTGGAGAGACACACACATGCATACCTACACACAACTCAGCGGATAGAATAAATAAGGTCACATATGTTTAATGTTTCCATCTACCAATTTCTTAAATCACTGAAAAATTTGCCCTTCTCATTTTAGGTGACATGTTTCATGGATTTCATAAGTGGTTTCAAGTCATCTCACATGTTTCAACTTTTGTTTTAAATCTATTTTCCTGAAATACACTCAGATCTTCATGGTGGATTCTGTATTGGTGAGCTGGACATGTCCAACCACAGCAAAACATTACCAAACCATGACACTTCCTCCCCCATGCTTCATGGTAGGTAATGTTCTGCTTATAAAAGTGCGGTAGCCTATTTGGTTTTAGAAAAAATTCTCACATTGTTCTAAATTTGAGTGGAAACATTTTTAGAGCGTAAAAAAGTAAAAGGTATTTTCCTTTTGTTAATATTGTTAAAATTGAAAACATATATTTTAGCACGCCCAAGTATGTAGTAAAAACTGTATGTTGTAAGGTCTCCAATTTTTTTAATAGATAGATAGATAGATAGATAGATAGATAGATAGATAGATAGATAGATAGATAGATAGATAGATAGATAGATAGATAGATAGATAGATAGATAGATAGATAGATAGATAGATAGATAGATAGATAGATAGATAGATAGATAGATAGATAGATGTGAGCAGTCACTAAGTAATATTTCAGATTAATTGAAGTGTTTCCAACAGCACTCCCTCAAATAGGTATATTGCAGATGTCTTGCAGTGATTGCATCTGTGGTCTGGATCATATTGCGGCATTTCTGCCCCCTGAGTACCAGAAGAGTGAAAGCACAGCTGTTGGCCGTGAAAGAGTGTCATGCGTGATGCTGAAAAGCAACAATTTCTCATTCGCCACCTGAATTAATTACGTTAGTGGCCGAAGCCGAGGCGGCCAGCCAGCGGGGCAGAGCGGGTCTGAATGGGTCTCTGTGTCTTTGAGAGGTGAGTCAGGGGGGCGAGCTCTCCGTACCGCAGGGAGCGCGGCTGAATCGCTTCAATCAGGGAGCGCGCCTCCGTCGGATCTCCTCTTCCTGCCGTCACACCCACCCGCGCTCGGTGTAGTGGGTTCACTCCGTGGGAGGAAAAAAGGGGGAGGACCGACAGCTCAGCGCGGCGACAAGTGCTGCAGTACGAGCGCAGCGGGGGACTCGGAAGAGGAGAAAATATCCACACACATACTCACGCACACACACGTACACATACCAGGTTTATTCCTCCAAAACCTGGCCTATGGAGAGATCTGCTGCAGCGCCATAGCGACGCAGGCCGACATGGAGGAATATTTGCGGAGGGTCCAGAGCAGGCTCGGGGTGAGTTGAGAGCCCTCGGCGGCGTTGATGACACCGCCTTGTGGGTATAATGAATGAGATCGTGACGAGGAAGGTGCTTCTGGTGTGCTACGAGCTGCGCTCCTGTTGCACAGACAGCGAACAGCTAAAGAAAGCTTTGGTCTCCCCCCCACCCCCTCACCGCCACAATAAGCACCTGTAGATCGCCAGTATTTGAAACGTGTTTGGTCCAAACAAAAAAAAAAAGCATGCTGTGTTTACAGGACCACAATGGTGTGTGCATTTGAACGAGAAGCTGGTCTCTAAATCAGTGGGAAAGACATGACATCAACAAGTTTGTCCAGTGACTCTATGTCTTTCCTGGTATCTGGCTGCTCTACAGACACTGACTCAGAATTTGCATTTGATGTTGGGCTCAGTATGTTCAAAGAACCTATTAAAAAAAAGCCTCATGCAAATACAGAAGAGACTGGCCGACTTTATGACAGAGCCAATGTGAACCATCTTTGTTTTTAACCAGGCTTCATGTTTAGGAATATTTCTGTAAACAATCAATGAACCTGCTTTGACCTTAAGGTTACAAGGCCATCAAACCTCGTCTGTCCTATTTCATTTTTTTATATTTTGGCCATAGTGCTACTCATGTACTCTCCACTCTAAGCAACACAAAGAAGTCGATTATGAGAGTGCTTCCTCTAGTTTGCAAACCCTCAGGTATGTGTTGAAAATACATAATGCTTTTGCTGTTTTGGTCCTTTCCTGTGCCCGTAGTTACATACACATACATGCATCCTGCCAGGCATCAGAAAGGTTTATTATGAATACATACATTTTTGGTTTGTTTGACTTTAACTATGAAAAGACCAATCTGTTCATTTTGCTGGCTAGAGTTGGTCGATGAACATTTGACCTGAAAATAAAGAGTTTAAATAAGTTAAGTTGTCTTGTTTTAGGGTCACTATTCTGTTGTTAGCTAAGCTTTTCCTTATGTCTGTAGTTCTTATGCCTTCTAAAGGGTTTTCTTTCAACAACTACTCCATTAAGGAGAGTGTTTGGATTTCTGCAGCTCCTTCAAAGTGACCATGGGCCTCTTGGCTGCATCTCTGGTTAATGCTCTCCTTTTCCCTGACTGTCGAAAAGGAGCTGCCTCCAGCTGCCTCTCGGTAGTTTTCCAGTTGTGCCAAATTCTGAAAATAAGGAATTTAATAGTGAGATGTTAGCAAATCTCAACACTATTTTCTTAAACAAATTCTGCTTTGAACTTCTGCCTGACCTGCTTGCTGTGTTTCTTCATCTTCGTCTTGCTAATGTCACTAATGTTCACTAACTAACCTTTAAGGCTTTCACAGAACAGCTTGATTTATACTGTGAATAAAGTGCACACAGCTGGTTCTGTTGTCAAATCCAGGGACTTTTGAAGACAATCAGTTGCACTGGAATTTGTTTAGGACTATTGGAGTAAAGAGGGATGAATACATTTTAATTGTAGAAATAATATAAAGCCACAGATCTTTCAGCCCCACTCCACAATTCTCCATTACTCTGCATTGTTTTTTTGTTTTACATAAAATATTAATAAAAGTCACTGAAGTTTGCAGCTATAGCAATTCCTAAAAAATTGTGTTTTTAGAAATACGCTGCATGATGCATGTTTGCACCATTCACTTAGAAGCCAGAAACGTTCAGAAGCCATCATCCATCCATGTACAGTGGAGTGTGAGTGTGTCCCTGTGAAAAAGCTGCCAGGAAGGAAATTTTAATCAGGAGCCTTTGTCCTCAAAGTGCTTCACATGAATACGGTGAAAGCCGTCAAAGAAGAAAAGATCAGAGATATACATTTGCAAATGAGAGCTTCATGAGGTTATCTTGTGTTAGGGAGGGAAAGTGTTGAGTCTTGGAGGTTGCAGATAAGATGTAACATTGTCCATTTTATTTCTTGAACACAAAGACACCCGTCCATGGATTCTTTATCAATCTCTTATGTCTAAAGTTTGACGATTCAGCCTTTTGCAGACCACTCATTATCTCTGTCACTCTCTGAGAGTTTCTTTGCTCACTTTAAAGATGGCCGTGGTCCAGAACAGCCATACCTCTAATTGGCTTGGCTCTGCACGTACTTACTGAATCCATCTCCTCTTCTGCTCAGTTCTTTGCTCTGTAGCTCGTCGTCATTTAGCAAAGAGCTCAAACTGTGAGCTGAGGTTACTTACAACATCTGCATAGACTGTATACTTAAAGACCCATTTTACCTTTTATTCTTCCAGCTGTTATTTATTGACCACTTGTGTGTCTGGGGTGCTGGAAGATTATTTTCTGTGGAAGTTTTACAACATCATGTTATTGCTTAGACATAAAAGTAACTGCTGGATCACAAAAGGCTCCAGATAAGCCACTTTTTCAAGGTTTCCCGTGTGAAAAGGATGTGTAAAACTATTCCAAAGCCAGTCACATCCGCGGTAGCAGAAAGGTTTAGTGTTATAGTGGAAAACGTGTATCTATGGACTATGAGCTACGTGGCTCTCAGCCCAGGGCGGCAGAGTCCATGGAGGTGGCATGAGGGAAAAGGTTAGGGTAAAATTATCTATCTGGTATTTTCCACATGGGTTCTATATCTATATCTTTCTATATCTCTCCATGTTTGCTGCTTCACACTGCATGTGACTGATGATGCTGATGTTGACACTGAATCAAAGCTTATGATTCACATCCAAATTAAAATGGTCTTTTGGTGTCGTTTGGGGATTCTAAGATGCATTTTAAAATATTGTCCAAAATCCTAAATATTCAGGTGCTCAGCTGCATAATGTAAGGTTTATAAAGCAGTCCTATTTGTGGAACCACACAAAGTTTTAATTTTTTTGCTGGGCGTTATGACCAACTTGGGTTGAGATTTTGCTGCACTAGCTTACAGCAGAAGATCGCTCTGAGAAGTAGAAATGTACTTCTTAGTGCACATAGTGATGTACTTAGAAATGTCATTTTTATTTACATTGCCTTTCTTTCACATGATGTAATTAGGTAAAATTAATAATGAAAGTTTTGGTTTTAAATTGTGACAATTACATAATATATTGTGAAGCAGGAGTAATAGTCCATTGTTTTCCAGTACTACCTGACAGAAAAATGATCATGCTGAAAAGGGAGATGTTGAATGTTGTAAAGGAGGGAGGGAGAGCACTCTGACTGAAAGATATCAGATGACTAATACATGCTCCTGCGGACACACACACACACACACACCAGTATTTTCCCGATGCAGTGGAACGGACACTGGCCTTTCTCCTGCTAATGCATCACTTCCTCTCTGCTGCCTATCTAGTATTGATTTATCTTCTCTTTCTCCCTCTTATGAAGGAGCTGCATCGTATCTTTCTTTCACACACCTTCTCTCTACGTTCCTCTCCTAATTCTATCTTCACCTCTCCTTTAATTTGTAAATCTTTCCCAATTATCTTCCGATTATCACTAATCTGCATATTTTCACTTGCTCACTATTTATCCACTTTCCTTTTAGATGCTTCTTCTGCATATCTGATCTGCGTGGTTTATTTTCACCCCACCTCTTTGTCAATAAGCCTATTTCAAATCCTCTCTCCTCAAATCTCACCTGACTTCTTCAAATGTCACTTTCAGGGTGTAATTGACAGCCACTAACCTTTTCTCTGCACACTGAACTTGCACTTGTTCCCTCTTTACCACTTGGGCGTCAACTAATGATCTAGTGTCACATTTTCAGGGTGATGTCCAAGAAACATTCTCCTTCATATCAATCACACACAAAAGGTGTTCTTATGGAGTACATCATACATTGCTGTTAATTATTTTCTGAAGTGAACTAACCAAGAGTAAACAAGAGCAAAAGTTTTCATACCCTTCAACTTCAGTCGGAGTTCCTCCATGATGACAGAGCTTCTCACCTACTTTTCCAGACACCCTGCAAAGAAAACTCATTTTGACGGCTTGTATCTGCGATCTCGTTCTTTGGGTAAATATCCAGAGCTCCAGATGACTATTGAAGCTGGTAATGTAGATCAACTGGTAAATCGGGAGCTGACTAATCAATCGGCTATTGATGTCCTGCTCCATTTTTGTGTCATTACTGAACAGTGACATCATCATCCTTCTTGAGCTTCTCTACGTTTTTGTCACCTTTCACCCCAAAACCTCAAGGTGTTTATATGGGAGACCAATGCAGACTACTAGTTCATAACTGTGAGGTCGAAAAATTATTCAAGTTTTTCTCTGTTTCATTACAAAGTTGCATGTTTTTGTTGTCGACTCGTTTTGTTCTTATGCCCCTAAATAAAAACCATTGCAAACAAAATGTTTTTAAAAGTTATAATTAATCATTAGAATGTCGTTGTTTAATCCCAGTATAAACACAAAGGTTTTTTATGAGGTTTGATGGAGAACATCAAAGAACCCACTTCATCTTGGAGACTGAGAAATTAAAATACACTTATTTATAAATGACAAGGGTTGTTTTTTTAAAGTGCCGTAAAGTACTAGAACAGATTAGACCAAAACCCAAATTACAATAATATAAGGCTGAAGCCGATAGGCGGTGGAGAAAGCTGTGATGAGGTTTATAAAACAAAGAGACAAGGCAGTAGCAGTATTATGCTGTGGGGATGCTTTTCTTTGGCATGGACATGGAAGCTGGTCAAAGGGCAACACTAGAAGAAAACCATTGAGAGGCTGCAAAAAACGCCCAGTCAAAGTCCAGACACTCTCCCTCTAATCTGATTGGTCGTGAGAGACAGACACCTCTAGAGACTTGCAGCAGAATATTGTTCTTCAAAGTATTTCCTTACAGTGACTGAATGGAAGTGCATGCCACACTTCTCAGATTTTTATTTGTCATAACACAAATCTGCGTTAAATACTTTCAAGTTTGTGGTTATAACATATAAAAAGATGGAGAAGTTAAGTTGTAAGTTTACTTTTGCACTACTCTGTACTGTAGACACACTTTTCTACTCGTCTGTTACTCATTTTCACTGACCTGACAGGAATAAAACCAGCCTTTTGCTGTATTTCTTTTCACATTTTGACATCTTACAAAGCAATTAAGATTTACTTCAGATAACCGGTGAATTCATTGTTTCCACATTTAGCATTGTAATTAACAGCAAATCCTGCAGGCAGGGTTTGTGTGGGCGTTGATTCAGCTTATCTGTTTGAGAGATGAAGCCATATAGCTGGAAACGGAACGAGACGTGCTTTGGGCTTTGTCCATACTTACATACTTAAAATCTGTGGATTTTTATTTTTAATTGTTCAAATTGTTGACATTTGCTCATTTGGGATGCATTTTAGCCTTTTAGAAACTATTTTTAAATTTACAATTCCATAAAGACTCTTTTACATTGCAACATTGTGTACAAACCTATTTGGATTTTGCTGGAGGATCATTAATTATCTGCCATTTTCAGAGATAACTCCAAGAATCCCAGTCAACAAATTAGGGAAGAGACTTAATTTTCTGCCTTTCTTGCGCAGAGATGAATGCCTAATCTTTGCAATGCAGCTCTCGTTAATGTCTGTTTACTCGAAATGGGGAAATTTTGTCCTCATCGTTAAGCGTAGTCAGTGGAACTAATAGCTGCTCTGACAAGCCATGAAACTGAGAGGTAAAATAAGCTCCTGTTGCTTTGCTGTTCTAAGTGATTTTGACACCAAAAGCTCAAAAGTGCTCTCTTGTCTAACCTGAACTGAACCGTGCAGTGCTGTGGTTTCATTATTAATTCATACAGAGGGTTTCAAGATGCTACAGTCATCCAGATGAGACGTGCTGGCTCAGTGAGTTTCCGCTGATACACTGTTGTGTGTGTGTGAGAGGATGAGCGTTTAGATCATGCAATAATGTGCAATCACGTACAACCAGTTACAGTTCCTGTATTTGATTATTGAAAGAAAATATTCTGTGCTGCAGACTGATTTATCACTATTTCTGATTAATTTAAATAAAATTCACAGAACGAGTAACTGAGATTCTTTGTGTGTGTTTTCAGGCAGGTCTGCCTGAGGGCCCCATCCATGCTGTCTTAGGTGGACCAGAGCCTGATGTTGATACTGTGGCTGCAACTCTGTGCTTAGCGCTGCACCTCAGCCAGGTAACTGCAGCAACAGTTAATGCGCATCTAACTTGGAAGAGTTAACGATAACTTTTACTTCATTCCACTTTGAGAAATGTCAATGGAAAAGTAGGAACAAATGAATATAATAAAGAAAAATCAAAGTTAATATGTTACATTTTAAACTTCCACTTAATAAAAGACAGAAAAAGTAAAAAAAAAATCTTCAGAAGGAGGCATAATAGGAGTTTTATTAGCCAAGCTGTAAAAGAGTATAAAACCTGTCCGCAAACAGAATCTTCTGTGATGTACGATGGTGGAAAAGTGAGGATGCAGGTTTGTTTTGTTTGTTCAACCTGTGCACCTTGCAGACAATAAAACGTCTGATGCATGTCTTTGACAATAAGCTAATTCCAGAGAACCTTTATATAAAAAATAAATCCCAGTTTATCTGTTTATTTCTGGTTCAGAGATGGCTTAGTAGCAGATGTCCTTTTACCTCTCTTGTAAACTGTCAGACATGACACATAAAAACCAACGGAAAAGTTGGTTTTTATGCAAACTTTCTAGTTGCATATTAACTCATTCTGCATACTCAGGTTTTCTGAACTGAAATGTGAAGTCATCTGTTTGACTTCTAAAGTTTGGCTAAAACTGCTTTATGCAGCAGGTCAATGACCCGAAACAGTAAATTGACAACAGCGCCGCTGGAGACAAAAAAGAACACGAGTGTTTTTAACAATAACATTTTAACAAATGTAAAAAAAAAATTCTTGGCATTGAACTACTTTATATTGAGAAAATATGAACACTATGTTAACAGTCTGTTTCAATCAATTATTATGAGATTTCTATTTTTTAGTTACTTATGTTTTTAATAGGTGACATAGTAAAAAGTTGTTTGGGCTTTTTTAGGAAAGTGGGTCAGAGTGCGATGTGTGTGAGAAGGCAGAACGGATCTCCATTGAAACAAGAACCACCATGTTCTCCAACTCTGCTTTATTTGTTCCTCTGTGTGATCTAGAAGCAGCCCTCAGGTGGAGTGTGTGTACCCTTGCTGTGCAGGAAGCAGTGCAGCACCGAATTGCCGGAAGAGACCGTCAGGTATTTGCGCAGGGTGAAAATTAGTGAAAGCGATTTGTTATGGAGGGAAGAAATAGACCTAGTGAATCTTCATCGCACTGGAAAGCTTTTGCTAACTCTGCTGAGAGACGGCCTGCTGGAGAGGTGAGTGAAAAAAATAATCACATTCACATTCCTGAACTCAGTTGTATTTCAGTTCATTTTAATAATTCACCTAAAAGTTGAATTTCTTTTTTTTTTTTTTTTTTTTTTTAAAGAGTTTGCAGTAGTCCCTTGGCAGACAAATGTCTCTCTTAAAAGGCTTGCTTGTCTTTTAGAAACTTGTTTGTGTCCTCTGAGGCTTGTAAAAATATGATTTAGATGCGTATTTCAGGCCTCTGTGTGTTCATCTTATGACCCGAAGGAAAACTGCATTTGCACAAATGCCTCACAATTATGGCTTCTTCCCCTGCAGCCATCCACACCCGTATCACCCCCGTTTTATCTCTCTCCTAGCTCTGAGTACCACGCTGTGGAGTCCAGTGTCCTGCGAGTGGTCCATCAGGACGGGCAGCGGGACGCAGCGGATGATGGGGGAATGTCGGCCCTGACAACAGTCGCCAGAGAGATTCTTCAAGACGCAGCGGAGCAGAGCAGAGCAGCGCTGGGCGAGCTTCTCGGAGGTGAGGGAGGAAAAGGCACCCCCTGGGGGGAGTAATGGGGCGATGAAGGAGGACACACACAAATCCCCTGACATGACTCGCTTAACACTCACCAGGAGAGATGGAGGGAAAAGTGAGAGGGGTTGGTGAGTATGGGTAAGAAAAAGCTTAGAGAGGTGCACAGAGACCCATAATGTAACTTTTCAAAACAGTTTAAAAAAATGCTTTCTTCTAAAGTAGTTTTCCCCCAACAGAATAACAAAGTGTCTACAAAAAAACCAGAAATCCAGATATACTCAGGTCACCACTCCGAATCATTGGAGTCTGGTGACTTTTGGACTTTTGTAGACTCGATTTAGGGATAGTTCCTTCAACCCTAACTTAAATGTAACTGCACCAGGATATAAAGAAAGGTCCATAAGCAGGCGGATGAGGGGTTTGGTGTGGAAGAACTTGATGGGCCTGCCGGGTTGAGGCCAAGATTGAACCCGATGGAAGATATTTAGGATCAATTAGACTGTGAGCCAGGCCTGCTCATCCAACATCGGTGTCTGACCCCACAAATGGACTTCTGGATGAATGATCAAACAATTCCCATAAACAGACTCCTAAACTATGTGCACCAATGCGTGTTTAAGATATTGAAATAGCTAAAACACATCAGATTGGACTTGGGTCACTGTCCTCTCAAAGACATTTAAAGCAGTGGTTCTACGGTGACGCAGAAGTCTGAACTTCATTCTGTATCGCTGCTGGTTTTCTACTCAGTCAGTCAGTCAGTCAGGGAAGGTATATGGAGAGAAAGCTCACAGTAAATCGAGTAAAGTACAACATTTAAGACAGGAAAGACCGATGAACAGAGCAGGAGAATAAAGCCCTCTAAGTGGTCCATGTCCCATATGTCTTTGTGACAGATCTTTGTACTAATTCATTGATTCTGAAGTTACTCAACTCTGTTCCTGAACAACAAACTCCAACAAAGACGATAAGTGTTACGGAGGCAGAGCGCATAAACTATATATGGTTACCTTTTAATAATGGATATACTTCCATAATCATTCATACAGCACCCTGATAAGCTCAACATTGATTTACAAAGACCCACTGTGTGTGTACAAGTCAGAGTGGAGGTTTCCTATTGGGTGAAAGCCAGCCTAGATTTTACAGAAGCTTGTTCTACAAAAGAATGTCAGATTTTTAATGTGATGGATTTATTTTATTTTTTGAAGTACATTAAACGTCTTTTGAACACAAGAACCTCTGCTGTATTTATTGACTGAAGCCTTTTTTGCGTGTTTGTTTTGTTTGTCTCCAGATGCCTTGGAGCTCGTCAGAGAAGCTTTGTGGATCAAACAGGATTCTGGCCCAGAAGAACTGGAGGACCTACTGAGATCTTTGGAGGAGTGGGGTGATGTCACTGTTGATCACCCCGATGCAGTGAAGCAACGAGGTGCAATTTTTAATATTTTCGATTTTATCTGAAAAAATTAATAACAAAAAAAAATTATTAGGAAATTTGGGATAGCTTGGATTTGGTTCGCATGTTTTAATGCAGTTGAGACCCTTTAAGTTCTTTACGCTCTTTAAGGCTAAAAAAATGCAAAATTATTCCTCATTCTGAATTTGTTGCCGGAGCTTGTTTCAATGTTGAACATTTCATATCACGTATGTCATCTGGAATAAAAAAAATAAAGTTTCTACTTTCATGATAAGAAAACCAAACCGTGTTCTGCTTAGTGTGGCTCTGCAGTGAAAAACCTCCAAGCCAACTGTTCTGCAGCATAAAACTACCACATTTAAAATCTCTAAAAATTGTTTTAAATGAGCTAAATGTGAAGAGAAACTGAACTTTGGTGCATTTATCAAGAGTGTTAAGATGCTTTGTTTTGACTATTTGGGATTCTCAGCTCTGAAGCCTTTGCAGTGTTACTTAAGGGGTGCAATCTGATGGTCCACATTTCATTAGCCATTAGATTCTTCCCAACTGAATTTTAAAGTTTTATCCATTCTTATGTGTTTACTCAGAACCTTGTAACATGTCCGGTGTAAAACTGGAAAAATTAAGATTTCTATAGAGTTAAAATTTCCTTTGGGATCAGTAAAATATTTTGAATTTGAATTCACAAATTGCAATAAAGGTAGCTTAGTGTGGAAGCTGTCGGTGTAGCATGATGGTCTCTACGTGTCGAGTTCGGAGGTTTAGATCTAGAACTGCATCATCTGTCCGGTTAACTTTTGGTTCTGGTGAGGATATTTACTCTCCTGTTTTTCTGTTTCTGTTGTGAAACTGTTTTGTATCATTTTGTGTGTGTTTTCATATAACTGTTAGTCTGTTTGTGTGTACTGACCGGATGTAGAGTTAACTCAGCTGCTGATGGCGGAGCTGAAGGAGTTCACAGATGGAGAGATGACCCTCGCCCTCACGTCCCTGACCACAGACCAGGAGGTTCGTTCCTTATTGTTGGTACAAACTATGGGTTTAAGAATCTGTAGCTTAATTAAACTGCATTGAAATCAATCTGAGAAATGTTTCCCTTCTTAGCATTTAAGGGTCTTGATTACGAAAAAAAGAAGCAAACAATTTTAAGCAGCTTTCTCACACTTCAGATTTACGTAGAATCAACACAAATTTGCACATAAGTTAATTTACAGAACCTGATTAATCAATTTTTTTGAGATTATTAACTAAGTTAATATCTACCTATTAATGATTTGATTAAGCTCAAGAACCACACAAACATAACTAAACAATAATATTCAATGTTAATGCTGTGCTGCAAACTATTTTTAAAAGAGGCTGGTTTTCTGACTGAAAGAACGTGTTAGAAATTATTTCCTGTGTTGTCTTGAAAAGTCTGGGTAAGTCTGCAGTTTTATTTCATCATTTGCCAAACTTGGTTCAGTGGAGAAAAACCAAAACTGATATTAATGATTTGCAGAATTTCTTACGTTTTTCATCAACTGAAACAAAATTCAAAACGTTATGAAAAGGGGAGACTTTACTTTGATTTATTGCTAAATAATGTATTCTGTCTTTCATTTACGACATCAAAACTTACATTTTTGTCAGACTTATTGACTTGAGTTTTCAGTAACTAAATCTCCACATGCTGCTTTTCTGTCTTAGATTCCTAAGAGTAGATGACATTCAACTCATCAGTAGTAATTTTTACTAACAAAAATGAGATTATAGATCACAAATTGTGCTTTAAAATCTGCAATTAATGATCCACAATATAAATTTTCTAAGTATTAAAGACTGCCCAATGGCAGTCTTTAAAAGGGCAAATATATTTTTTCTCAAAATATAAAAAAAGTTAGTGTTTTACCACCATACCACATTAAAAAGTCAACCTGACAAGTATGATTTGTTGAATATATGCATAATAAATCTTTATTTTGTACATGTTTTCTGCTCAAAGGTCCAGACTGTTTAAAAAAGTGTTAAATTTTAGTCTGAAAATTGAGTTTTCAAACTAAAATTGCAGATTTGAAATGGGAAGTTTGTAGGACTGGGATAAGTTGGTGGAAGAAGATAAATTAACAGGTTAGTTATTCTTGATGGAAAGAAACTTAAATGTCAATAATTCATTAAAGGACATTTTGAACCAAAAGCAGGTCCAGTGACCCTGCAGTGACCTGGAGGAAGCAGTTCTTGTGGGTGAAAGGTCAAATCTGAAACGTCCTTCAGCACAACACATGAATATTTTTTGTCAGTATTTGAATTTGCTTTTTATTCTCTGAGATGTGGATTTTTAAAACCCAAGAATTGACAGTTTGCATTGGAATTTGAGTTATTCAAAGAGTTATTAACTTAAATAGCTGCAGTCAAATTATTTTAATACACCATGCTGATTAAACTGCATTTTAATACCATCTACTTTTTTCCCAGAAACATTTAACAATTTTCTGTCTTTTAAATGATAGATGAATGCCCAAGAACACACAGATAACAGATGATCTTTTATTTTTCATTCATTTATCAAAAAAGTTACTTTTGGTGATTTTATTGTTTTGGTTGCATTACACCTGCTCTGCGTCACATTTTGTAGGTGTTTTTTGTATTGCTGAGGAGCCCCTCTGAAGTTTCATTCTTCTGCATTTTGATGAGATGTAGATGGAGGCCTGAAAGCCTCACACACAGTGATGTATCACCATCCTCCCTGCTGATATTCAAAAATCCAACAAGCACACCGAAACAGGCTATCATTGTCACACACATTTGTGTAACGTTAGTGTTGACTTCTTTTCGCTGTTGCTGGCTCGCCTTGCTTCACACACACACACAAAACAAAGTAGGGTTTAAGCTTTTAAGTCTACCCCGTGCTTCTCTCCCTGCTACAACCTCTAATGTGTTCACTCTCCCCACCACTAAGCAAAAAAAAAAAAAAAAAAAAAAATCATTCATTATTTCTTTTATATTTTCCTTCTTAAAGCCCATTTTTCTCAGCGACTGCCTAGCGTGCGGTATTAAGCTATGTGTAAAATAAATGATGTCTGTAGCCGTAGGGGTATGGCTCTTCCTCCCCCAGAAAACTACCTAACGTCCAAGGAACATTAAACACCCAGATCCTCGTTTAGCGAATAAATAACCATTCATTTGAATGGCTTTGCTCATGTGTGCGCACCGGACTTTCTGTGCATATTTTACCAGCGCTGTGCCTACACGCTGTGTGTCAGGAGGGAGAGATAGAGAGGGAGAACAGCCAGAAGAGGGGGGAAAGAGAGAGAGAGAGGGCCCATTAAAGACTTAATATAGAATAAATGGCCAGGGGCCTGCGTGTCGCCAGCGGACCCCAACTCCACAGCGTCATGGTGGGTTACTAATGACCTGAGATCGGGCTCCAAAATGAACTCCTCATATGCATGTCATTTGCAATGTGTATATATTTATATATTATTTTTTAATTGTGTTTGAAAAGAGAGTAAAACGGTATGATAGTCATTTATTGAGAGGGCTTAGGGAAGTTCTGCCTTAAATGGTTCTTTCCAGAAAACTAAATAAATTAGATTCAATTAGTCTTTAATGGTTTATGTGCTGTGTGTTTGTCAGACAGAGTTCTGTGTAGGGGTGTGTGTGTGCGTGTGTGTGTGTGTGTGTGTTTGAGAGAGAAAGCACTTACAGAGGACAGAGTTGGAGGTTTTGATGGCAGTGATTGCCTAGTTAGCATAGGGAAAGATTGTGGTGTGGGATAACGATATGGACACATCGTATACACTGACTAATGTATTTTTGTTTACTGTACAAACAAACATTAGTCAGCCTGGGTGCTGCTCAGCAATGGAAGTGCAAATGAAGAGACTTCCAGAACCGCTGTTGGTAGTAATATGTGTGAGTGGTTGTGGTGCTGTCAGAGTGACTGGTACCCGGGTTTGGATCAACTCCTGGTTAACCCAAAGCAAGGAGCTGCATCTGACCCGCTACACAACACTTTGCACAGACCTTTGTCAAAATAGTTTGACCCGGGCCTTGTGCGAGTTTGGCTGATGGATGCTTCTCTGTGAACAAAATGACGCAGTTTTTGACGTGTGTATGTCAATGAGAACCAATTTTGACATTTTGCATGAAATATATTTAGAGGAGGCCGTGGTTCTCTACTGGACAACGATGTACTGAATTGGTGGTAATCCATTCTTTGCCTCAAGTGGAGGTCGTCAAGTATATGAGGTTCATGAAAGATGATAGGCTGGAGATGAGCAAGTAAATTGGGGGCCCATCTGCATTGAATCAGGTAGAGCTGATGAAGAAAGAACTGAGCTAAAAGACAAAGTTTAAGTTGAACTACCTGTCTACATTTTGAAAATAAATGTAGTCAGAAAAAGAGGAGTAATTTAAAGTAGGCTGGCATATGATCATAATTATAACCCTTGGTTTTCACCCGTGAGCTGGAGAGTTTCGCTTTAGAGAGCAACGTCTGGATTTTCTTCCTTCCTAGACCTAATCTAGAATAAGCAGACGACATCTGACTGATGACTGATACCTGGAAGTCTGTAGGGATATAAAGCATTAGAGGCATCAGGAGGAGCTGTGCATTCTCAGAAGGCTTTAAATCACGTGTATTTCTTGTACAGACATAGATTTAATGTGCCTGGGTGCTTTTGTGCCATCACTTACATTAACTTCAATAACTTTTATGCTTCTTTTCTAAATGCAGATGAAAGTTGGACATGGTTTTTGCAGCCTCACGTTGGCTCTGGCATCAGCTCCACACTGGGTCTATTCGTTTAATCTGTTAGAGTAACTAAATGTCATAGCCCTTAATAAACATTTATATAGCTGTGTCATTACACAAAATACAATTTTTTTTGGTTTATTGCTGTCAAATTTGGCATGGGAAATAGTAAGACTTTAGGTAATATCTTGTAGTCCATAAATCCGTGGTATAGCCATCTATAAAGTGTATCATTAGGAGATAAATAGTTTTTGTTTTTTTTCAGTCTTCAAGATCATAAGTGACAATTGCGCTTACACAGATTCAGATTGTTGTGGGTTAAACTTCAGGGTATTTTTCATTTTTTCCTTCAAAGAGATCTCTATCAAAAACAGTCCAGAAACAGCTTCAGTTTTATTTTTTATTTGTGTGGGTGCTTTTTTAAGTGTTTTGGGCCACAATTTTAAAGGGTTTTATTTGACCAAATTTAGCTCTTATACTTGTGGTGGCAGCGACGCATCTGTGTTTTCTTTTTAAAAAATTATTTACATGAGACGGTAGAGGTTGAATCAGGTGAAAGTGTAAAAGAAAAGAAAGTTAGAAGCTAAGTTGCTGCAAACGCCGCTTAACATGTTTTCGTGATGCTGTAAAAGGTTTTTTCATGCTCAGATAGGCAGAGTTCGAATTAATGATTGCAGATTGCAACAAAAACACAATCTTCCCACAGTTGTGTGTATTGAGCTTTTCACAGCCCAAAAATTAGCGCTGGCAGATGAGGCTGCAGTTGGATGAAGAGTCGTCATGCTGTGGGGTTGATGAACTGTGGGAAGGACAGGAGCCCTCAGACACACAGATTCCCCAACATGAGAATAATGTGTTTTTGCTTACATTAACATGGACATCCAAGAAATGCAATATGTTCCCACAATTCTTTGTTTTCTGTTTTTAAAGGCATTTCAGCACTGCTCTTTCAGTACTTTAGAAAACTACTTGTAGTTTTATTCCCTACTTAGCGTCCATGTTTCTACAAGATACCGTAATGATTGCAATGTTGTTTGTTTTTACTGTGTGGTAAACAGAATCAATCATCTGTGGTTCTGTGTGAGTCTGACCTCCGCGTGTGTATTTGTTTACCTCTCAGTATCCCAATCCGTCCATTTTCTGCCAGCTATTTAAAGAGACCAGGCTTCGGCTTTTGAAGCATATTGAGTGACTTTCAAAGATATTTTGAATATTCATCAATATCAGAAAAAAGGAACTTTTTAGTTGTAAAACATGTTAAAAATCCATTATCCTTCCTCTATAGTTACTCTCTGCTTTGAGTTGGTCTGATGGATGACAGTAAAAGTGATTCCAGTTGATGAAGTTGATTATTTTAACCTCACAAGATGTGAGAAAGTTCAGTGAGTTTGAACACTTTTCCAAGGCAATGCTTCAGATTTTAAATCTTAGTTTAGCTGCATGTTTCTGTAAGGCAGCATTCAATTATTTCTGAGGTCTGCCTCCAAAAGTGCCCTCTCTCCGAACATCTAAAGAAGAAAACATATTTATTGTCCTAATTTTTTTTATATTCTTATTGTTTTATTAACTTCAACAAGAGAAACAGAAAAAAATAGGAGATTAAATGATTAAATGATCCTATGAAACAATTTTATAGAGTGGAAAAAATGTTCCCAAGTTAATGAAACTTTTATTTTTCTTTACTTTTTAAATTGAAAAAATTGATTATTTTATGGACCTTCAGTCTAACAGAAACATGATGGAATGATGTTTGTTTTCCTTCATTTCCTGAATTTACCTATAGATCCTAGTAAAGGACTGTAAGTAATAAATTACAACTTTCTGCAGCTGCAAGCAGCCTGGATTATCTGGTTATAATGATAGACTTTGACAAGCATACAAATAACAAAGTGTTAAATTGTGCAATCTGTAATTATTTTTAATCCAAGTACTGATTATAATCTGTGTATAATCAGTTTTAGCAAAATTTTAGGTCTAATTGATTTCTGTTCTGTCTGAAAGGAAAATAATTTTTTTTTGTCAGAGCTCTGAAAAGAAGTTCATCATCCTGACCGCTTCGTATTTCCATTCTCATCTCCTTTCTGTTTTCTGACGACAAAAGAATCATATATTTAAAGAGAGACTACCCTCAGCTGGGATTTCTTCCTTATTAGTTGTTTCCAAACAACATTTTTTTCACTAATTAAACAAATTTATTTTATTTTTGTACAAGTTAGGTACATGTCCTTCCCTCTATCAGCTTAGCTTTGGGTTTTATTTGGCGACGTTGAATGTCTCTAATGTGTTGTTTGTTCATAGTCCTCCGGCCCTTCTGTTTGTTTATGCAGGGCCAGTTTTGCCCTACACCACTTGCACAAATAATTATGCTTGCTAATGAAGGGGCCCGCAGCCACGGCACTCGGTAAATGCCTTTCTGATGAGAAGCACTGGGAGACAGCAGGTGCAGGGTGGGCCTCCTAGGGACTAAGATTGAAGACCAGGAATCCAGGGGGCCCCGCCTGCCTTTCCTATTCTCTAGATTTCTACTGGATAATACTTTAATTTCCTGTTGTTTTCTGTGCAGCAGGAGTATAACTTTGTAGACTATGAGATAGGCATTACTTATATGCTTTGTAAATTGGATAATGTTTTAATAATTCCATTTTGGAATAAATATTTTCATATCTTTAACTTGTTTCTTCTATTTTTCTACTTACTCCAATTGTTTCTATTACAAGAAGTCCATTAAGAGCATTATTCCACTCCTAGATTTAAATGTATTGGATACAATAAGACATTGCACAAAAATATATCATTTATTTAAACAAGTTTGGAGAACTGCTGCACACCACAGTCATTTCTCTGCATATCTTGCACTGATGTTTTGTTCTCATCCTCTCATTTGAAGGAAGAAAACAAGATCTCTTGACTCCTTCTTGTCTCCCATCTTCATTCTCCCCCTGTGGCTTCCATGGGTTTTGAGGGCAAACAAATAACAAAGCAAAACATTTATAGAGTCATTGCTTAGATCTTGGCCCCCAGATCTCTACACTTAAAGCTGAGTGAATGAAGCATGTGGAGAGGGCCCATATGAAATCGACGGAGAGACATTTGGGTTTCTGCCTGCAAACTTCAATGCCACCCTCCCCTCTTCTGTCTTCCTCTCCAAAAACTTCATAAGCAGTAATATTCTTGTGTGAGCTTGAGTGTAACAGGAGGTGATGACTGTTAGTATGGGAGTGTGTGTGTGTGTGTGTGTGTGCGTGTGTTGCAAATGGTATATAGCTCACATGTGTGTGCACATTTGCATGTGTGCGTGTGTTTGAGCAGGGTGGTGTCAGCTCGCTCCTTGCCACCCCATTTACTGTAGCTGTACCGCTGTGATCACAGACAGATGTATAAATCAAACCTCGCTTGATGGATTCATCAGGGTGGCGAAACGATCGCCTGAGAAGAACTCGCAACTCTCTTAGCATTCCGTGTTCTGACGGAAAGGGTATGCAAAGAGCCTAAATGGATGAACGCTTGATTAATTCTTTGCCAGAGATGTTGGCGACAGCAGGAAATGTGTTTTTGCTTTGACTGTGTTTGCACGGGAATTTACGCACGCAGGGTGTGAGTTATGAGGCCTGAGTTTCGTACCTAAGGCTATTGTGCATAATGACGGCAGGTTGAGAGAGCTGCACGCAGCCGCTAAAGACTTGCCACCTGTGGAGTGGAAGCAACCAATGAGAAGTGTGTGTGTGTGGGGGGGGAGGGGGGAGTGTGTGCATTCATGAAGTTCTGTGCGTTGAGATCCATGTGGGAGAAAAGATGATGCCGGATATGAAGGATATGAACAGGCAAAGTGTGACAGAGAGATAGGTAGGCAGGTATAATCTCATTTATGCTGAAGGTCTGATAAATGGACAGATCAATACGTTTATATTCAAACATGAAAACAGCTCAGGCCTCCTGTAAAGACTTAAACTTTACAGTGTCCATTGTGAACACCGTGCCAGTGCTCAGAACTGACTTAATTATTTATAGCCTAGATTGAACAAACCTGAGAGATTTGCACCAATAATGTCATGAAAGAATCACACAGTTGCTGCAGATTTGTCAGCTTCACATCTATGATTAAAATCTGTCAGATATGCTATCCTGGTCCCACGCTGGAGTTCACCCAGCCTCTAATCTGAGCTCATGCTCTGTCTGAACCAGTTTGCCTGTGTAGGTGCTGGATTCCACACACCTGTCGCCATTGAAGTAATTGAAGCACCAGAAATTAACAGTTTAAAGAGGAGAGCAAATACTTTTGGTAATATAATGTACAGTATCAGTAGCCGCAGCCGTTTCTGTTGACCATCAACTCAAACAGACACATGCCGGTTAATAAATTGGGAGTAAACTTTGGGGTTCAGCAGAAAAACTGCAATATCTCAGCAAAACTTGGCATAAGAAACACTGATTTCTGTGCATGCATCTTAATATTCCTAGAGAAGGTTAGCAAGTGGATTTTAAATCTAACATGTTGATAATTTATAAGAAAAGGCAATCTGTGTGTCTGGGGGTGGCAGAGGGAGAAGGAGGAGGGGCAGCAATATGAGTAGTAATTTACTCAGTTAAGAACCAAATGGCAGACAGACTGTCGCCCTGCGTGTTATCACAGAGCTTCGCACTCTGCTCGTTTTCTGACTTTATTTCCCCGCTCCTGTGTGTAGTTCTGTGTGCAGATGCATGCAGTTGGCTTATAGCGTTGCAATCTGAACATTTCTTAGCAGAATGGGCTGTAAACGGTGGCGCCTTTATGGCTGTAATAGAGATTTTATGTGCACATGTTTGCTCATAAAGTCGGGTTACAGTAGATAACTGCAGGTGGATTAATCTGGGTAGCTGCATGTGCTGGGAGTCACATGTGTCCTTACTTGTGTATACCCATGTGAGTGAATATGTGTGTTTTATTGAATCTCGGGAGGCTTCATTGCACTCATCAGGATATCAGCGTTGAGGAATGGCAATGTCAATGAAGTGACAGTTGTGTGTGTGTGTGTGTGCAACGATTGATGTTCTTAAATCTGACAACAGCCATATTGTGGTGAGAGAAGAGGGAGGGATGGAGGCTGGAGTAGAGGGAGGAGGACTGCAGCCCCCTCATCCTCGCAGGTTAATATTGACACAGCCTGGGCAGGCACAGTGCCTCAAGCAGTCATCAATCACCTTCAGTGGACTCTTACAAACACATACACACACTCTCACTCTCAAGTAATGAGAAGGACCACACACGTTTTGAAAGAACATGACAGAAACGCGTGTTGTATTATCCTCGGACGGCTTGAATATCTTATATAACGCACACAATCATGTGAAAAGGAGCATTAACTTACTATGAATATCTCTCTTTATGTGAAAGTTCAACTTAAATAAACACAACAACGATTTCCAAAACTTCCCTAAGCAAACAGTTGTACAGCAAATGTAGATAAATCAAGCAAATATGTTTTCAAAAGTATCACTTTGTACACTTTATGCATATCCCTGCGTGGCAAATTATGATTGCAGTAACACTGTTGTTAATCATTTCAGAGGGAGCGAGAAAAAACAAGTTCCCTTGACAAACAAAACAATTAATTAATGCAACTTTCTATCCATCAATCACAGAGGATGTCACTGAATTACCATAATCTGTGCATGGTGGCTGTTTTAAGAGCAAACAGTTAATTTCCAGACAATAAATCACAAAGTATCTTTCTACCCCTCTGCGCACTTTGACAGCTTCGTTCTCATTACTACAGATGAAGACACACTTGAAACTACTTTTACTAAATAAAATTAAATCGAATGTGCAATAAAAGTAGCAAAGTTGGCAACAGATGTAAGCAAAATGTTTGGAATCAAAAAAATGTATCTGTAATATTATGATGAGTAGAAAGAAATGGTGTCATATTTTTGCTTTTTTTTTTTTTTTCTTCCCCCTCTCACCTTCAGGACTGGCATCATTACATGGATGACCTGAAATTATTCTGTCACCAGAATGGCTACGATGCTCTTGTGGCAGTTTTGTCCATCAGTGATGCAGTTCATCACCCTCGCCACCAGGTGGCTGTCTACTCAAACAACACAGATATCCTAAACCAGGTAAATTCCAACATGTCTGTGGAAAAAAACTTTTTTTCAAAATCTTTTGTGTTCATTAAAACCTCCTGAGAAAATCAGCAAAAAGTTCTAGTTTAGTGTAAATCCAGAATACTACCAGTAAAAATGTCACATTGTGTATTTTTGGTGATGACCTTTGCTGTAAATGTAATTTTAAATTAAAAAAACGCAACTAGAAAAAACAGGATGTCACCATTTACTGGCTCTGATTACAGATCTGCGCTGAGCTGGAGGAGTCGTCCAGCTGGTCTTTTTCTGGTGAAACAGAAGAAAGGGAAAATCTCCAGGTCTACCACATTCCAATAATCACATCCGGCCCTTCTGGTACTCTTCCTCTGCTGCTGGAAGACGTCCAGAGCATCCTGAAGGACTTTGTGAACCGGCGAAACTCTGTATTAGGCTGCCACCCCAGCAGCAGGACTTCCTCCACAGAGGGAGTAGCAGGCAGCGTGGAGTTTTCCCAGGGATCATCTGGCATCAACGACATGGACGGATCTGACACAGAGAGGGCAGATGGCAACGGAGATGTGGCAACAGAAGCAAGGTATTAAATGCACTCAACCTCAAAATTGTACACACCCCTGTTAAAAGATATAGTCTGTAACGTCGAAGAGAGTAGGCCATTATAAATTAGGTTTGAATTTATTCTGGCTGTGATGTGCCGCATTACTTGTACAGTTGGACTGAAAAGCAATAAGCTTGGAACAAGTATTATTTAAATATGGTTCTTAGGATCATAAAGGTTGCCGACTCCAGCCCTAGATAGAGTCCAGAACTATGTCCAGTTTGTTTGTCTGAAGAAGACTGTGGACAAAATAAGGTTGGGAAAGATTAAATTAAGATGTAGTATGCTGAAAAATATTTGTTGAGATTATAACTGGATTATTGCAAGTTTTTTTTTGCTTGTTTTTTTGTTTTTTCCTCCATTAAATTACAGAGTAAATGTCTCATTAAAGTGTAGAAGTTTTGAGATTATTTATTATGGTCTTGTCCCAAAAACATTAGCATTTTAACAGGGATTTGTACTCTTTTGGGATTCACTATGCTTAATTATGACTTAAACAATACTGCCACAGTTTGACTTTATTTTTGTAAACAGGGAGATTCCAGTGGGTGAAGAGGAGATGGGAGCTGTGGGAGTCGGTGCTAGTGGGGAGCTCTTGAGCCCGGACAGCGGTATGACCACCATCCGCAGCAGCCGCTCCTCCAAGGAGAGCTCTGTGTTCCTGAGTGACGACAGTCCAGCAGGTGAAGGTCCGGCTGGCGGACCAGGACTGCTCCTTCTGAGGAACCCTTCTCCTCTGGGGTTTTCATCTCTCTCCCCTCCGGTCCCACCTGAGAGGAGGAAGCACCGCTCCAGCAAAAATAAGAAAGACAATTTCAATTTATTTAGCTTTGACCCACTTCATAGCAGGGACCAGCCACTGCCAGCGGAAGGAGAACTGGTGGATTCTCTAGAAGGAGTTGATGAAGTGGAAAGAAGAGCTGGAAGCTCTAGCTTATCAGAGCTTGATGAGATGAGCTTGATTGATTTCTCTGCTCCAAACTCTATAGGAGGGCTAGAAAGTAGAAATTCGTCAATTGATCACCACGGTCAGATCTACGGGAATGAGATGATGGACACAATGGTTCCTCCAACTCCCGTGAACAGCCTGGTAGGTAGCCGCCCGCCCAGCAGTTGTGGTGTCAGGTTTTTCCCAGAAGATGTTGTCGAGAGGATCAATGGCCTACAGCACAAAGACAGTGTATCATCATCCCTATCAGAGACTTGGGATGACCTGAGCAGTGAAACACAAGGAGCAGCTTTCTCCAGTGACATTAGTGCATTAAATAAGGTTAGTAGCTCAGGCAGTCCTCAGAATGTTTTAAATGAAGTAAAAGACTCAATGGGTGATGCAACAGAAAGAGATACTGTAGATCAAATATCAAAGCCAGGTGCTTTGTGTCAGAGGGCAAAGACTCTTGAACCTCAGCTTAGTTTGATCACTGAGCAGACTGAAACATGTCAAAACTGGAATCCAGACTATGTTCTTAGGGATCAGTGGGACCCTGCAACCTTGGCTGATCTTCAGTTAACGCCACCTGAAGATGGTGTGTTTTTAAAACCCAATGCTACTGCAGAAAAACATGTAACACCCTCTGTATTGAAAAAGAAACTCACCCTAGACACTTTAACACCAGAAACTTCTAAAGAAGAGGATGAAGGTAAAAGACCAGGCCAACAAATGGAGCTCCTAGACTTTTGGACGTACTCGGCCCAAAAGGGATTTCTGAAATCCGACAGCAGAACCACCACCTCGTACCCTGAATCTCTGGATATGTGGAATATGACAATTAAGGACGACAGTTTCTCACCTCTGACTACCCCAGACAATTTATCTGAAAATGCAGGATCCTTTAGTGGGCTGAACTCTGTTATGGGGAAAGATGCATCACTGGAAAGTCCACTGGGATATTCTGATGGTGGCATGGCGATGTGGAACACCACCATTCAGGAAGAAAGCTCCTCTACAACAACGACCCCCGAAGGACCTGAACATGAAAAAGATCTGCCGTGTGTCGGATCGTTGGTAGCTAATTCTTCTCCTGAGACTGAGGAAAAAGGGGACCTTCAGTCACCCGAAGATGATGAGTGTAGAGGTGTTGAGCACAATGTGAAAATAGTCATAGAAACAGCTGACAGTGGATCACAGGGGGAGGAGATGCAAAGTGTTCAGAGAGAGCTTTTAGAAACTGGAATTGGGAACTTGGGTTCTGCACAATCAGATGTTGAATCTTCACCTCACAGAAGCACTGACCTATGGGAATTACCTGTTCATGGCATGGTCACATCCACCTCTGAATACGACAATGTCGGAGCTGGGGGATGGAGCCGGGCATCCTCCCCTGACAACTTTGCCAGCCCTGTAGTGGACCTGATACACCTAGAGGAGCAATCTAGCCCTTTTATAGCAGTACCCAGACTTTTTCAGAATCAGAGAACTGATCCTCTGGGAGAAACACAGGCAGATCTAGACAGAGATCGTACAAAAAACCAAATATTTGTATTTGACAAAGAGTTTGATAATCTTACAGGTAGCACAGAAGGTCCAGTTGAGAGTAAGTCCAAAAACACCAGCAGTGATGTCTTTGAGGATACTGATTGGATGGAACAATCCAGTGAGCATTCTCCATTTGTTTTAGTAGATCAGTCTACTGTCACTCTGCTCGTTTCAGAAAATCCCAGAGAAGATGCTAAAACCCAAGTTCAGACTCTCCAGTCACTTTCTCTAAGCCATTTTGATGGAGACGGCCATCTATCAAAGAGACATGATGGATCAGACTCAGCCTCATCATTAGATCTGACCATCAAAATGGCCAACAATGTACAGGAGGGATCTCCAGCTGAAAACCAAGAGCTGGACCAAAAAGAAAACAAAATAGTAGAAGGAATATCTTTGAGCTGTTCTCCAATGGGCGAAAGAGAAACACAAAGTAGCCCTAGCAGTTTTCACTCAGGTCATCAGAATTACCATGAGACCAGTTCTGATGGAGACTCATTCTCAACATTAGAAATGGAGTACATTGTCATGCCTGGAGCAGTAAAGGAAACTAACAGGGAGTCTGCAACTGAGATTACACAGGAAGACAAGCAATCTAAAGTAAAACGGAGCCCCATGGAGACATTCAGCATGCTCTCCTATGCTGCCACTGCACTGAGATCTCACACCAAATCTGCACATGATGAACACCTGGAGAATACTCAGCAAAGCAGTCGACAACAGACCAGAGGAGCTGAAAGCAAATCCATGTCATCTGATCCTTACCAATCCAGCCTTGATTATAACCCTGACCATCACATACTGCCAGGAACGTCCACCTCTGACCAATCAAAAAAGATCTCTGAAGCTTTCCACCAATCAAATTTTAGACAAACAGAAGAATCAAACTCTGAAAATGAGTCTGGGTTAGCTGCCAAAAGTGTGTCTCCTTCCCTAAGATATCCGTCTGACCATTTCCTGAAGACCAGAGAGGAAGTCTATGTCCATTCACAGATCTCCATGGAGGATTCTGATGAAGGTGGGCAATCACCACTGGCTCCTCCACCAAGCGCTGCTTCTTTGGCTGACTTTAAACTCTGGGGAGGCCAGTTAGTCAGTCAGGACGCACCTCAAGCAACATCTGAAGCCCAGTCCCCAGCGCTCTCTAACAGTTCAGTCTCTCAAAACAGCTCACTGGTAAATTCCCCAGTAAATGAGCTGTGTTTTTCCACTGATAAAGGACTTGGCTTACCATTTTCTGGAGATTTAATGGAAGAGGAGCATGAAGATGATGATACAGAGTCCACTGCCCTGCCAAAATGTTGCTCAGAGGAACCACATGAAAGAAAAGAAAGAGAAGAGTTTGAACTTCCTGACCTCTTGAGTTTTACTGAGGACCTTATTGAAGCTCCCATGTTTCAACAAACAGATTTAGAAACTATTGAACAAAAGAATGATGGGTTTCTAGTAGAGGCCTACTATGATTCACAATTTATAAGGATGGAGGAGCAACAGATTGAAGATCATGAAGCTTCTGGAGACATCGATTCACCTGTTTTAAGGTAAGCTTCCCCACAAACAAAATATTGATCTAATAAATGGGTTTTATTTCTTTAAAATCAGGGAAGATACCTCAGTATATTCTTAGCTTCTTTTATTTTATTTTTTTCAATTTTCATATATTCCATCCTATTTTTCATGTTTTCTGCTGGGTCAAGATTTTCACTTGAGTCTTTCAGGAAAAAACAAAAATTGGCGTCACTGACAACCCTGTTCTAATTGATCTGGACAGTTGATATGGGTATAGTGAAGTGTGCGTGTGTGCGTGTGTGTGTGTGTGTGTGTGTGTGTGTACACATGTGGGGTGGATGAGTGAAAAATGGGTGCTATATCAATGGGGTAATGGGAATCTATGCCTGTATTGATGTGAGGCGATAAAGAGCTGTACAAACGTATCTGTGTCCATATGATGTGTGTTTAGCATCAAGGTTTGATCTGCAGCTCTGCGTTTTGTTTTTTTATAATCAGTTTACGCCTCATTAAATATGCATTACCTGCCTCATTACAGCTGGAGCCCCTCCACTGCTTATGGAAATGGCTCCCCTTGTTTTCTAACAAGGTGCTGGCATACATGTGTATTAGCAAAGTTTCCATATGTAAAATCAGGTGCAACAGAGAATACCTTGTCCATGTGGCTTTAATTTTGCATTGGTAATGCATTTCTGCGGGGCTTTAAGCTGAAAGGCAGAGGTTTTTAAAACATAATTGGGTATATTTTGTTTGCATCTAAGTAGTATGTGGGAATGTTAGGATCACGTATACTTATTTTAAGATTAAAGATGAAAGAAGAGAAAAAAGTGGAAAAGAAATAGGTCAATAAGAAAGCCAAAATGACACTGGCACAACACCTACGACAGCCAGGCAGCAAACCCAGGCCTCCTAACTTCATACTTTATACTTTATAAGATTGAATAACAAGAAACTATGTTTCTGCTAACATATAAACAAATATGGGTTAGAAAGAACACAACAGTTTCAGGATCCCACCTTTTCTTCTACATTTTGTTTCCACTTTATACTTAATATTTTTGTCTTGACAGAAAATAATTTAACTTTTTTTCTCAACATTATTCTTGAATTTAGTTCTTGACCTTATGCATAATAGAAAAGAAAAATAACAATTTTTTTCCTCCAACCAACCCTAATTCTATTTTGCAAAATATAAGTTTATCTGTATTGCCAAAATAATATGTGCAATTATCCTTGAAAGTGTTATATGTTGGTGTATTTGGCAAACCAGAAGTTGTAGATACTCACACTCAGTTTAGATAATCGTTTCTGAGATGCAGTGTTATAAACTTTGAAAATACACTTCAAGTATATTGTCAACTCTCAACAATGATGCAATAAATTTTTTCTATATGTCATGTGATGCAAAAACTAATTTTAGTTCTATATAGTTGGAATATATTCACCTGATTCCTAGATCCCAGGATGCATTGGATGAATTATATTGGCGACTTCTGGTTTGGTGTTTTATAATCAAATGGCCTCTTAAATATGGAATAAAATCATGTGGGACCAGCAACTTTTACATCTTAAAGTGGATAATGTTGTCATACCAGTCAGCTAAACTATTCATCTTTCAAACATTTTGTAGGATGGCCTGAAGAAATGGACTCTGATTATGTATACAAATGTATTTATTTACTGTCTGTCGCAATGACAATTTTGCAAACAAGAAGAGTGTAGCATTTAGATTTTAATTTAAATCTTCAGCATTAATGCGTTGTCACTTTTATAGTTTGATCCAAACAAAGCATCCCAGCTTATACTTCATCAGAAGGTCTTCTTGTCCTTCTGAGATGCAGAAGGACAAAGATTTTGATGTCCTGTCCTCCAACAGGACATCAAAAACTGAGATATTCCTAAGGATTTAATGTAAAGATTGAAGGAAAGGTCACAGCAAAAGAATTCAGACGCTAAAAGGAGACCCAGTGAAGAGAAATAAGAAAAGTTTAATACATGTATCTCTCTCCCTCAATGATGTCTCTGAGGGCAATTGCTTTGTTTGTTTCCTGTGCAGTACTGCCATCAACAGATCATTCTAATAACTGCAGAAATTTCATGCTTCTGTTTTTGGATTATGATGAGCAAGAGAATACGTTGCAAAAATATAAAAACAGACCCCTACTAAAGATCCTTAACACATAAATACATAAATCCACTGGATTTTCCAACAGATTATTTGAGTTCTCAAAGTAAACATGCAAAACTGATAAGATAAATCCTTTTCTTTTCTTCTTTAGTTACTCTGTAATTCATGCCAGAGAATCAGAATAATGCAAAAGTGGTTATTTTATTTGTATAAATATTTCTATTAGTTAAACAGATGCATCCAAAGTGTTTTTAAACTTGGTGACATTGTTTCATTGAACCACACTTTGTGCGTTCAAATTGGGTAATATTATTGTTTTAAATAATTTAGATATAAAGTATGAAGCATTTTCTAAAATTAAAGTGAGGTATTGTTGAATGAGTGTCACTGTGTCCCATATGCATTTGCACTGATCCCAGATCCCTTATCCCCGTAACAGAAGACACCAAGACAGAATGTGTCAGTCATCATCTCAGTCGATTAATGAAAATGCTGCATCTGCTGTGAACACAAGTCTTGTTCAAAACAAGTATGGGTACAACTACCATCACATCGACCAAAGAACTGAAAACCAGCATGTTCACCAACCCTGTGCGATAACCAAGCCTGAAAGGCCTCAGAGCACCTCAGACGTTTACGCTGAGTTCACAACCGATGCACAAGCTGAGTATTTCAGAGCCGAGCAGGTCGAGAACCAAACTGGAGCCAGCGCCCATCAAAGCCTGCATTTTAAGTGTCAGTACATCACTGACGACACACATGTGGAAGGACCCACGAGCAGCTCCGAACTCCAGTACTCTCAATATGAAGCTGGTGGAAACCTCGGGACAGAAGATAGTGCTCGATATGTATCACAAGGATATGTTCACTTTCGTCTGTCAAGGTGAGTTGCTCCAGAAAATAAGTTCCATTTCTGGATTTTTATTGCATCCTTTTCAATTATCCAATACGATTTATGTTGAAAGTGAAAATAACAATCTGCCTTAAAAAAAAAAAATACAAATTATTGCATTTTAATTAACAAAAAACATTATTTGTGATTGACCAAAGTTTTGTGCATCACTCCTATCGTTATTATACCTCCAGCATAATGACTTTCTGTTGCAGTCTGCACCACTGTTCCTTTAATCCTGTGCACAGTCAGTCTTCGTAGATCCTGTGCACCCACTTATTGCACATAAAAAAAAATTTTCTTCGCACAGTTCACCGCTTCTTATTTGGAATCTTTGCAGATAAGGCCCCATAATTGAAAAATTCCCTCATGCTCTCAATAATTTTTCAAGTTTTTATATATTTTTTCCAGAAACATTTCATAAAAATGACTGTAACAGTCTGAAAATTATTGACTTGACATTCACTGCACAGCCTTCAATATTCATGCGTTGAGGTTTTATCTGAGCCCTTGTTTCATGACAGGTTTCCATCGTTTCAGGTACGCTGCATTCGCAAAGGTGTTTGCTTGTTCACCCTCCCACACATTTGAGCTTGAGTCACGTCCCATTTTAAATCCATGGAGTTTTACACGATGTCGGCACACTCTTTTCAACTATACTAGCTTCAGAAAATGCTTTTGACGGGGTCTAAAAATTACAAAAGTAGTAGGAAAAGACAATAAATCTACTGTTCTATGCCTTCATAAAATACTTTTTTTTTCTAATGAGATGCTAAAATAAAGCCTGTTTTTAGGTAAGTCTTCGTTAAAGATTGCACTGGTCATACTGTTCCCATTAGTAGTTCCAGTATTGTGCTCATTTTGTCCCACACTGGAATAATGTCCCGCCCCCTCTTTGGGATGCATGACCCTCCCCTGTTTATCACTGCTTGTGTGTGTGTGCATCTATTTGCATACATGCACAATAGGCCTTTCCCCTAATTAACTAGTCATGTGACCTTCTGTGGAAAGTCTGGTTCGGAGGACACTGTGATGACAAAAAGGTAACAATCTAAATTTCTGTAAACGGGAAAAAAAACAAACTTGTGCATGTGTCTTTATCTGTGTCTCTGTGTGTCCAGGCGTCTCTGTAGTGCTTTTCTCCATTGTTAGCGGTCTGTATGCTAATCAGAATCTATTAGAGGGGCTATAGTTGGAGGGAGGTGGTAACACTGCACGGTATTGTGTTCTCAGCCCACACGTGCAGCCTGGGAATGAAGCAGCGGGTCAGTTTCTCTCCATCTGCTTTGTCACGTCTGTAATCCTTCATGTCTTGAGTCAAATGAATGGATTTTAGATTCCGTTTTATTCAGTGTCATGGGAACAGTTCTGTTCTTTTGCTTTGGAGATAGATGGTTGTCTTTGCCTTGTTTGTCCCTGTACTGTGTGTAGTTGTGCCTCTGGTGGCATTAGTCATAGCAATGATAGTTTATGTCCTGGCTCACTATTGTATTTCTTTGCCTCTGAGCAGAAACTTCCATCAAGGAGAAGGTGAAGCAGCAACGATAATGAAGATGGACTCCAGTGAAGAAGCAGCTGAGAAGCTGGAAGACAGAGAAGGTAAATAAACAGAAAACAGAAAAACAAAACTTGTATTGTTTTCACTTCTCAAAATCTTCTGTGTGTGTTTTAGTTGTTAAAGGAGGTTTATAGTAGTAAAAAGGCAAAAATAAAAGCCCTCAAAAGGGAATCATTACTGATGTGAAATAAAGGATGAAATAAAGAAAATAAATTTTAGGGCAGACGGGAAATTAAAAAAAAAAAATAAAGGAAATGTTTTTCACTCTGACTGAAAATTTTGGTACTATGTAAATCTGGATCCTGCTCACACTTTTCATTGTTATATCAATAATATTAACAAACACACAACAACAAAAAATAAAGAAACATTGCATTACAGTGGCAGAATAAAGAGAAGTAATGAAAAGTTTTAATCCAGATGAGAATTAATCTATTTTCCAGAGTTTATCCAACAGCCTACAGTTACGACTGGGTGTCATACTAGCATCGCTGTCTGTTCCTGGCATCTTTCAAGAATATTTCTATACCAACTATGCCACTGAAATCGTTGTACAGATCCCTCCTCTTCAGCAGACACTTCAGCTGGATCAAACCAAAGGAGGAAGCTGTCGGCTCCGCCAATGAACCTTTCACTGGAGCGCAGTGAAGAGTCTCTTCTGTCAGAAGATGCTCTGGACACGGATGATGATGCCTTGGACACTGGAGACGATCTGGATGCCAGCATAGATGGGATAGACACACCTGATGAGACAGATTCACTCGAAATGAATGTCCAGGGTAAGATACAAGCCCAAAGACTCGATGCAAATACGGCACATGAGCATGAGGGTCTTACAAAAGTATTCATACCCCTCAAAGTATATCACATTTATCACAAAGCAACACAAAAAGCTCAATTTATTTAATTGGGATTTTATATGATAGACCAACACAATTTTATTGAGAGGATTTGTAAGGTGCAACCAAAACTATATATGGTTATAAGATACTTGACATAATTAGCTTCTGTTGAAGTTGCAGCTGAGAGCTTTTTGTGGAAAAGCCTTGTAACATCTGGAGACTGAGAAATATGAAAAGTAACTGTAGGTTTATGGTATCTGTGAACATCAGTTGTGAGGTTTTGCTGCAGAATGTCAGTTTGAGTTTGATCTGAACATTGATTTACTCATTTTAACACAGGAATTTGCTTTGATCTAAACTCATTTGTTGTTCTGGCTGTAAGTTTAGGACTGGAAGGTGGAAGTCTTTCACAGCCTCTCATAGCTTTTCTTCCAGGATTGCTCTATGTTTAGCGCCATCTCCCTATAAACATTGTTCAGCTTCCCCGTCCCTGCAAAAGTAAATAAAAAAATAAAAAAAAAGGAGTTCCTCATCATGATGCTGCCACCACCACATTCCAAATGGAAAAAGGAGTCCATGGTAATGTGCAGATTTATATTTTTTAGAAAGTTCAGTTTTGGTCTGATTCCCTACTAAAATTGTGACTTCTGATGATTCTCAATCAACATCAGCTTTCTTTCTCTTTGATAAAGACCATATTTGTGGAGTGCTGTGACTTTCAGATTTCAACATGTCTTGGCTGGTGTTTAGTTATGTGAAACTGTTTTCATTTTCAGATGAAGGATTGGACAGTTTTCTGTGAGCCTGGAGTATTGGTTTACAGCCGTATCTGTTTTCAAAGTTTCTCCCTTATTTGATATTTCTCTGGCGTCATTAATGTCACCAACAACAGAGTCAGAAGAGGCTGGTTTGGGAGCAGGGGCAGCGTCAGGTGATGCCGCAGCAGAGCGTCGAGGAGAGGAAAGGGGAGACGACCGGCTGTGGAGGAGTGTGGTGATTGGAGAGCAGGAGCATCGCATTGATATGAAATGCATTCAGCCATACAAGAAAGTCATTTCCCATGGAGGTATGGAAACACAAATGGTTGGCATCAGTTTTCCATGACTTCATGTTATTGTCTCACAATTTTCCAGAACGGGTTCAGAGAAGCTTCATCCTTTGTTTTGTAGATTCATGTCGTCATGTGGAAAAATGCTGAACCTTTTCTGGTTTAAGTTCGTGTCAGTATTTGTATATTTTGTCACTGAACTCTGTATTTCTTCCTAAGCTTCTTTTCTGTAATTTTATCCATTTAGGTTGATGTTGGATAATAAAGAGAAGCTTTTTACTTGCTTCTCAGTGCTATATCTGTGTTTCCGTTTCCTCTTTGACGTATGACTGCAACATTATTTGTGTCAAACTGAAAAGTCTGCTCACTGAATGTCCTTTTTGTTTCAGAGTTAGTAAATATGGAAATAAAAAAAGCTGTTTAACAAATTTCTGCAACCTGAGAACTGACGTGGTGACTTTCCTTTTTTTGCAGGTTACTATGCTGAAAAGAATGCCATCATCGTGTTTGCAGCTTGCTTCCTGCCAGACAGTGATTGTGAAAATTATAACTATGTCATGGAAAACCTTTTTCTGTAAGTTAAACGTTCCAATCTCCCTGATTTCATGTAAACAGTCAGAGCAGCCATGATGCCCACATCCAATATCAAAACCATTAATTAATTCACTGCATTAGCTTCATAAGATCTGGGGTTTGATATTTTCCTGGACTGGCCCTAGAAAGTGATGCTGAAATGAAGAAGCATTTTCTCATTAATTTAAAACCAACAATGTTAGACCCAGAATGCCATGATATTATGAACCATTATTATTTTCTTATTGTTATGATGGTAACGTGATAAATCCAGGTCCGTTTTCCTTCTTCTTGCAGGTATGTAATAAGTACATTAGAGCTAATGGTGGCAGAGGATTACATGATCGTGTACCTGAATGGAGCCACTCCTCGAAGAAGAATGCCGGGTTTCACCTGGATGAAAAGGTGCTACCAGATGATAGACCGAAGGTAATCATTACACAAGTGCTTGCTTTCTCATTTTCTACAAGATCTGATTACGTATCGGACATTTTTAAGATCCAAGCCTATTTTAGGTCTTAAAATAATTTCAGATAGTTTTCAGGTAATTGACAACTAAATGATCTGCGGTTACGTTTTTTGTGAAGTTTTCTCACAAGCCAACACTGTAAATTAATATGTATTGTCGTTGTCTACCAGTGAATATTTTATAGTTTAAGAAACATTTTTCTCTAATTGAGATCAAAATAGGATAAAAATTGATGGTGTTATCTATTTTAAGATTACAAGAGAAGGTTTGAGGTCTTTCTAAGCAAAAACATAATTTTTAACAGTCAAAACTGAAAACCTGGCAAACAATAGGTGTAGATTCCTAAATAATGAAGCCATAAGCTTGACTCTCTTCGTCTTTCCCATTGGTTCCACTTGATGAAGAAACGATAAAAAAAACTTGACTGGATCCTCTTGATAAAGTTAAATGGTTTACTTCAGAAATAAAAACGGTACAAAAGTTACTTTTCCACAAAATAATAAAGAGTAAACAAGAGAGAAAGAGGTCAAAAAACTGTGTGGCTCAACTCCGACTGCCCAGCTAACTCTCCGTAGAGTCCTTAACTGCAATTTGATATGCAAATTTAAAGAAGGCTTTAGTATAGTCCACTATAACAAATTTGTATGCATTGGAGATTTAACTAGTAATCATTTTTATGCATATAAGCAAATTATCATAAGAAATATAAACATAATTTATCCTAAAAGATTGATGCATCTCGGATCCAGTTTCCCCACTTTTTTTAGCAGACATGCTCAATATGTTATGGTCAGGTTTTAAACAAAAAGTTAATCAAAAAGCAGTCACGGTCCACAGAAAAACTTTAAAATATCTTCAGAGAGTGTGGACAAAGCTGTTTGTCTCAATATTCTTCATGATGTTTAGTTTACTCTCTTGTTTTGTTGCAGACTGAAGAAAAACCTGAAGATGTTCATCATTGTCCATCCTTCCTGGTTTATTCGAACTCTGCTGGGACTCACCAGGCCCTTCATAAGGTCTCACTGTTACTCACAATTTACTTACACACAATACGGACATAAAATGCAACAATGAATATCATCATACAGCACTGGATATTGACTTACACTGAAATCTTTTTGATACCTGTTTTTGTACAGCTCAAAGTTCAGCAGTAAGATCAAGTATGTTCACAGCCTGCAGGAACTCGGAGAAATAATCCCAATGGAGTACGTCCACATTCCTCCCAGCATCATGAAGTGAGTCTTTGTCAGCACTAAGTAAAACTATCGGGAGTGAATAATAACGCATGACGCCTCTGTGTATGTGGACCAGATTATTTGAATATTTTGAAAGGGAAATTGCATCAGGCTCCAATCTTGCAAATTTTTATTTTTCCTCCAGGGGGTCTTTTGTGGGCTCTAGTGTCCCTTATTTGAAAGTAGGCTGACAGGAGAGGGGGGGAAGACATGCGGTAAATGTCGACGGGTCCGGGAATCGAACCCGCGACAGTTGCGTCAATGACTCAAGGCCTCCAAACGTGGGTCGCGCTATCCACTACGCCATGGACCCACGAGCTTGCAGTCTTGCACATCTTATCTGCAAGCCTAAACCTGACTGATAGGCAGGACTGCAGGACTGCAGGACGTAACTGTGTGAAAAGTTTCCATGATAATAGTCTGCTCATTTTGTGAAGACAAACATTTGACTTTCCTGCATCTGTCCTAAAATCAGCTGCTTTTTTACATTTTAATATTTCTCTTAGTCCAGGACCTGACTTTCAGTGTGAACTATCCATTTTGAACTCGTGTGTCACAAACAGCAAGTTGCCTCTGTTAGCGTGCGATAATAGTCAAATTCAGTACCGCATACAAAGCAAGTCTGCCTCCGGATTCTGTAGAACTTCCCTCTGTCTTTAGAGGACCAGCGTCCAAACCAGGAACAAGCTGACTTCCTGGGGTTGATAAGATAATAAGTTCCTACATGGTAAAGATTCTCAGCTATTTTAACTCCAGTTGAGTAACTTTAATTCTGGTGTTTATTGTTCACAAATAAAATAACCAAGATTTTCACTTTTTCCCAAAACTTTTTAAAAAATGTTCAGAGCTACTAATAACTTGCAGTGTGTACCAGAAATGATTATTATTTTACAAGTCTGAATATTTCAATTAAGCCCTTAACGTCCATTTTTTGTCTCCCAGTTTGTTTCTTCTTTTATTTGTATCATGTGATTTTCTAATAAAAAAATGCTCTCATCGGGATCCATTGATTTGTACCAAAAAACTATAAACACTATGCCTTTCTTCCTAACCACATTTACTTTATGACTGATGAAGGGAGAAAAAATAAAAGTGGTCAATTACAAATGAGAATTGCCTACTAGAGAACCATGAGCAGAGGAGGTTGATTAGCTAAAATATTTAGCTAATCAAATTTTTAGTAAACACACAAATACTAGACGCATTTTTATTTATCAAGTATTTTCTACAGTCAGCCAGATTGTCTAGACTTCCAGTCTTATAGAAAGACTGAGTGCTGTCAAAGCAGAAAATGCCACAAGAAAAAGAAAAAATAAATTGATGTTAGCAAGTCATGTCGGCTTGATTACATCGGCTGACCATTTGTATTCATCAGATATAGAGATATTCAGTGAAAAAACTCTGTGGAAGAATACAAGACAGGCAGAAAACCACGATGGCTCCTGGAAGATTAGAACAAGCCACCGCTTGTTTAACAGCAATAAAAATGCATGATATGAAAATGCATTTTCATGATATTTTTATTCATCTCTTGTTAACGTTAACCATTACTAACTCTTTCCGACCTAGTGTTGAAGCAATTACAGATCACATTAACTTTCGGCTATGCTTTGTTTATTAATTATGATCATCAGTAAAGTATGCACTAATAATTTTATATTAAGTAGTTCTTGTAACACTAAAAGTATCACTGTTAAGGCTGCAGTTTGAAACAACCTATTTTAGCGAAGATGTTGCTGCAGTGCCTAAAAAAACACAAGATCCTTCGACAAAAATTTTATTAGCTTGTACTTTAAACATCAGTCAGTCAGTGTGTCAATTAATAATTTAATAGTTTGATAGTTTTTAGATCTGGAACTGAAAAATTGCTAACTGGAAGGTTGGGAGCACAGCAGACAGGTCAGGTAGAAAGTTCTGGAAAACAGAGTTGGGTTATAAACAATAGAAAAATAACAGTGTTCGTCCCACTGAGAAACTATTTTGCATTTCAAACAAATCTTCTCTTTTGAAAAATATGTAATATGAGAATGGTACTTAAATCCTCAAGGACATGTAAGTCGCTCTTATCAAGTCAATATTTAAGACAAATGTAAGCAGTAAATCTGTGCAGCACTAAAGCGTCATTTAGCCACAAACTAAACATCACTGAAACATGATAAGGATCAGGCCGCCTCTGTTGAGATAACCAAACACCTGCAGAACAAATGCAAATTTAGCAGGGAGCATAAGCATCTTGGTGAAGGGAAATTTCTCATAAATGCTTCATGTTCTGACCACCATTTATGAGGAAAGCAAAATATGCTTGTACTGTATAAAAAAAACTGAGCTTTTGTTTTTCCAAACGGATGGAAGAACATAAAAGCTGCCCTGGTGAGATTTAAATCAAAGTCACGGGTTAATTTTAAACGTCAGACAAATGTGAGCCTCAGAGACTTTGGACTTTATCATTTTATGAGTTAAATAAAAGCATTTGCTTCCTTGTCCTACTTAGGGTATATTTTGTCTCAAATTCATACCCAAAGAAAAAGTTTCCCTGCAGTAAATGTTCCCCTCCTCCTTTTTGTCTTCTGTCTCCTGCAGAGTGGACAAAGGGAAATCAGCTGTTTGAGAAGACACTTGGCTGCGGCCTCGTTTCTCCCTGTATTTTGCTGTACTGTCTGCCACAGCATGTCCGAGTATGAAAGCTTGCAGCATGATTAGTGCGGCACATAGTTGTCGCCTTGCAACTATTGGTGAATCGGAGGGGATGGTGCCATAAAGCCAACATGGTATGATCTTTGTGGAGAGTTTCTGATTAAAGGGTTCATAGATGTTGGAGACTGTCACTGTGCTGAAAGGGAGGAAAGCTTTGTCCCATTTTCACACCACTTAGCTACATTCCCTATCTCTTCCTTGTGTTTATTTAAATATAATTAACACATTTACAGCTATTCTTCACTGTATATTAAAAGGTATTTATACTATTGTGTATTTTCTGAAGTCACAGCTGCAGTTTGAACTCAACATTCGCAGAAAGCGTCTGCTCTCCCTCTACCATCAGGGTATTGTGCTGTGTTAGATCTCTAAGAAGTCTCTGTTTAACTATTAAGCAGAGACTAGCTGTTTAATCTGTTTAGACTAGTCTCAGTCAATAAGCTTTTGAAAAAACAATAAATTGGACTTAAATATTAGGACTATTTTATAATCTGTGGGAGCTGCACTTGCATGATGTTGACAGGCAGAGGTGGTTGACCCCATAAAAGATAAGGACGTTTTGTTGACTACGAAGTTGTGGTTTTTTTTCTGTGTGCAGACATGTAAGTCAACACTTGATTTGTTTATTAATAAAATGAGCTGCTCTACACTCTGTCACTGTGAAAACATCCACATGGTCAGCAGAATTTACTGTGTTGAAATCGAAAGGTTGTCAGAGAAAAACAATTGGAGTGGAGTTTCCCCATGTTCCAAATGTGCTCCATGCTTTCTGTCAGCTGTTTGTAACGATCACTTATTGATGGTGACAGCAAAGGGAACATGGCTTCACCACTGGCGTCATTATGATGAATGTGAGGTGTAGTCGAAGTTCAACGTTTGTGTAAGATGAACAACATTGGACGACAAACTTAAGTACTTTATGTTCCTTCATACAACGATAATAGCCACGGTGGAGACTCAGTAATGTGTGCTTTTACTCATAAATGCTAATATGTAACTGGCATATGTGGTGGGAAAATAATTAATTTCCCACCACATATGCTGATCTGGTTATATGAAATGCTTGTTAACTCTCACCAGTTGCAGGTTTGGGCTACACAAAGGCTGGAAGGTGTTTCCCTAAAGCTACAAGGGAATTAGACTGTTTCCATGTTTTGGATTCCTTATCCCTGGTATAAAACTCACATGTTGACTCTGGCTGACAGAGATTTTCATTCAGAACCTCTTCATTATTGATTGTCTTACAAGCTCTCTGTACAATACAATATACAAATAAACCTGACAGAGATTGGAAATTATTTTTTTTGTTGTAGAGATCAGAAAATTGTGCACTTCAATAAATACATTTTCCTCCCAATCATTAGCTTGTTGTGTTTTATTTGTTTTTATTCCAGAAGCATTTATATTAACACACAGTGGCAAAAGGCTAAATGTTTCTATTTTGTCATTGAGATACTTTATCAATCTTTTTCCAAATCTTCTATTGGGTAATTTTATTTGCTCAAATAAACTAAGCATACAATATTTTCATAAAACAAAAATGTATTCAGTTTTTTATTGAAAAGGGATTTATAAATTGTTGTACATCCAAAACATAAGAGTTTTGCATGTTAAACTTATTAAAAGAAAGAAAAATACTTTTTCTGACATTTATAGGTCAGTTGTTTTTCTATTTCTTGGAATAAGAAATAGTTGCATATTCTCAGCAACAAGAACAGAGTAGTCACTGTTTCTTCAAAACTGTTTGCTCTATTTAACCAAGTTTAAGGAACAGTGATGCTCAAAATAGTTTTTTAAGAGAAAGCCAGTGGATGTTTGTGGTCATGTTTCCTATGAAGCAAAAACTAAAGAGAAAAAACATCACAAAAAGTCAAATGTGTTGTATGTAATAGTTTCCATTAAGATTTCAATTCCTACAAAAGTTATTAAAAACGTGACTATCTGGATTGACCATCTACGATGTTGGGAAGCAAAAGGCATGAAGTAAACTAAAATGTCTTTAATTGGGCATTTTTAATGTTTTATTTGTCTAGAAAGAACAGAAAAATGATAAACAAAATGTGAAGAAATGTTCAAAGATATGTTCAACAGTGACAGAATAAAGCAAATAAATTATAATAAAATTAAAATTTCTTCCAACGTTTCCCCCTGTTATCATGCTTTTGCACTTCTTATTTTCATTCACAGCCACTTCTTTCGATTTTCAGCTGAGAAATCATAGTTGAGAGCTCAAACATTCAGAGAAAAGAAAAATGCTAAGTAAAACAAACGTAATCATTTACTGTTCAGGATATGAACATTCTTCACGGTGTCATCATCATCATTAGAGACAAAACAATTGTTAACCTAACAGGAGTACATTTGGGCTCTGCGGTCTTCCATGGGAAATTGCAACCAGTTTAGCAAAGAACGCAGACATGGAATACAACAACATCCACATAAAGTAAGAACAGCAGCAAATACTGCAATGGAAAACAGAAACAGAGGAAACCAAAGGGTGATATTTCCATGTGGGACTCATGAAAATAAAGTGGACTTGTCCATGAGTCCCACATGGACAAGTCCACTTTTCATTTTCCCATTCCAGGATTCAAGCCTCTCACTTGCCTCCATTAGGCTACTGACTGCTGCTATTATTGTGTTGGGATAAAATGTGCAGCTGTTTCTCCAAACAGTATACACACTTCTTCCTCTTCTTAGCCAGCAGTGTATCAAGGGTAATTCTGTTCTAGAATGCCATGAGAGGTAACAGCAACACTTGTCATGCACAGCCTTACATCCTGCCTGTCTAGTTTCCTAATTTCTGCACATCATAGAGGATGTAATTCATTCTGTCTACATATTATTTATAGTACACCACCAACAAACTGAAGACTCAGAAACCCTGTGGCCGCCTGATTCACAAACTTATTGACATGGTTCAAAGTTAATATTTTCTCTTAATGTTGAGCATATTCTGTAGGTCCTCAAATTTCTGTCTGTTTATTTTCTTCATCAGCTTTTTACTTCTGCTTTTATCTCAGCTTTATTTTAAGCAGATTTAGGCTTTTGCTGTTGCATGTCTCTATCTTTTTGTGCATAATAGTTTGTTCCTCTATATAACGCTTTCAATTCTGCTGATGCTGCCACTTCTGCTTATTCAAGTCAGCTAATCTATTTCCACTAAAGACCTCATTAATACTTGTTGTGTGTGCTACACACTTACAAACTACTAGGTTAGCTGGCAGTTGTTTTGCTTATAGAAGATCTAATAGCAAAGGGGCATTTTGTTAAAGATAACTGATAATCCTGCCTTATGCGATGATAATGACTTCTCTACTGTCAGATGGACCACAAAACAACCTTTACTCCCCCTTTCATGAACTGCCCCTCACCTCTTGAGAGCTGATAAGGATTTCAGGAGAAACTCCTAATTCTTCTGAGGCTTCGTTAGGATTTGGCACTTGTATCAAGAGAGATGCTTTAGTTTCATCTAATTAAAAATTTCACTTAAAAACCTTTTGGGGTACCTCTTGTTGTTTCACTACTAAAATTGTAACTTATATCCTGATATTCTGTCAGGAGGTACTTTAAGTGCTGGGAGAGAGAATGATTTGCATTACAGCTAGCTGTTCTTTCCTGCTGAGCTGTTTGTCTGGGTTTTTACGGTTCCAGCTCCTTTGCTGGAGTTTCATTGTTCTTTTGTTCTTATCATTCTTATCATAGAATATGTCTTAATTTCACTTTGTCGTCCGATCTTAACAAACCTCTTGCTTTTTTCTACTTATTTATGTTTTCTTATTTTCATTTGCAACATTCTCTCCAATTTCTTTTCATTTTGTCTCCCTGATGTTGAATAATTTGTGTCCTAAATATTTCACCTCTTCCTTGCACATTTGGAGTTTGTTTTTGCTAACTTTGTGGCCTTCTTCAGCTGAATGTTTCAAATTAAGCTAAAGTATCCTTTTACCACAAATCTTGTAAATTTACCAAAAGTTCCTTTGTTTGACGAATTTCTGTTTACCAAGAGAGTTTCCTCTAGTTTCACTTAATCAGTAATCAATAAATCCTATAGATTAGGGTGACCATATTTTCATTTGGGAAAACCAGGACACCTTGGGGGATAAGAGGCGGGGGATCTTTGCAGCAGGCCTACGTAATCCTACAATAACATGATATCGCTTTGGCATGTTGTTGGCGTACTGACAGCCACGCTATCTATCTTTTGATTAAGAACAGGGCTGCCCGCACTCAGGGATTACGTCACACGCAGCGCCGTGCGCAGGGCCCTAGTGCCCGTAAATTTAATGGTCCAATGAAGGTAATTTAAAAAACAGGACATTTCCTCACTTTCTAAAAAAAAAACCGGGACGCCCGGGACAGGACGTGAAATACGGACATGTCCCAGGAAATACGGACGATTGGTCACCCTACTATAGATTTAATAATATTTCTTTATCTTAACAAAATTTTGGTCATTATTAAAAAGACGGTTTGTGAAAATATCTAGAATCAGCTTATAGTTTGTTGTTATCTGGGTAATTCCTCTTACAGTTAGGGCCTGTT